>NW_022156719.1:3113217-3221959 GCF_004355905.1 Pyricularia grisea
TTTTTTTTTTTTTTTTTTTTTTTGGGGGACCCAAGGGTTTGAATTCTCGTCATGCTAACATTGGGCCCCACGGCCTGATCCATCTGAGCATTAACTAGCAATATCCCGCTTCCTCACAAACACCGGCAATCCGCCTTGCATTGGCAATGTCAATGAGCTTTTGCTTACCCTTTCTTGCTTTTCATCATAAGCAGGCCTGAAGTCGAAGTTCGTGACAATTGCAGGCAGTACCTGTACCGCAATGACATCTGCCATCTTCTTACCCAGACACATTCGAGCCCCGCCATTGAAAACGGGATACTCGGCTGCGCTCCGGACGGTGAGAGATTTACCATCAGCAGATAGCCACCTCTCTGGCCGAAACTCGTCGACGTCTGGGCCCCAGATTGCTCTAGACCTGTTCATGGCCCAAGGGCACCAAACAACGACTGAGGAGGCTGGCAAAAAGGTCCCGTCCGGGAGAGTTGTCTCGCGGACACACTGCTTGATCTCAAAAGGTATCGGTGGGTAGAAGCGCATCGCTTCGTAGAACACCGCCATTGTGTAAGGTGCCGAAGATGGCTTGAGCGGAGTGGGGTTGTGGCCCCCGGGATTATCCATTGGGCTAGTGAGTTCAGCTGTTTCAGCACGTATGCGCTCAACAACCTCCGGATGTTGCATGAGAAGATATGACGTCCAAGTCAAGGCTTGAGCGACAGTGTCTCGTCCTGTTAATTTGTTAGAGCTGTCCCAAAAGTTCGTTGCCGGTGGCTTGGGTGGCAGTGAATGGGAAGATTATCCTGTAGAGCACGTAAAAGGGGTCTCACCAGCAGACAAATAATTAAGAGCAGCATCAGCGACCAGCTTCTCATCTCCTATGCAGTCAAGAAGAGACTGTATCAAGCTCCCCGATATCTCCTCTAAGCCATCATGCTCCGAGTTTGCGTCCGTCTCGGGCAAATTTTCCGGAAATTTCTCAGCAGCTGTGCGATGACATGTTGCATTCGCAACTATCTTTCGGCCGTGCTCCTTTACTATAGCAATAGAACGCCGTAATTTAGAGCCCGTGAAAAATTCTGTAATGAACCAAAGAGGATTCTGGAAGCGCTCCGCCGTGGCTCCCGATGCATAGTCAAATGCAACGCTGAAATCGTCACCGGCGTGCATTTCCATGTTGTACGCCATTTTCCCCATTAGCTGGGAAGTAATTCCATGAAACACTTGCTGTAGATCTACCACAGTCTCTCCGTTCGCCTTGTTTGTCAGCCATCTGACGTTTTCGTTTAGATAACGAGGCAGAGCCACATCAGTCAATACCCGAAGGTTGCTCGTATTCAAAAAGTTCAGACCAGCTTTTCGCTGCGCCCTCCACGGTTCGCCATCAACATTGATGATGCCATGGCCAAAGAGGTCGTCAGAGCGTTCCTTGAAGAACGCGCCCTTGTTGAAGAGTGCCTCGTTCTTGAAAACATACTCCAGGCACGTTGGATCATTTATGACGACACCGGGAGGCAGCGACGGGACCGTGATCTGGTATGTCTCCAGGCCGAATTCCCGCTCGCGCCGATGAAACCACACGAACAGCTTCTGCCTGGGCTGCAGAAAAACGATGCCATTTCCGACAAATGGGAGCGAATCACGCGGCGTCTTGAGGGGGATGCCATTCCGCTTCAGTCGAGGGGCTGCGAGCAAAGTGCGCAGAAGAAAGAACGCTATGGGGACCAGGATTGCCGGTGCCCACGGACCAAGTTCAAGAAGCGTCATAGTTCGAGGCGGTTGTTAAGCGCAGACTAGCGTTTGTGGTTAAGTTGAGGCTTTTTTTTTTTTGCAGTGTTGACGATTTTTCATCTCATCGCAAAAAACGTTGAACTAGTCTAGGAGTTATTTGAATGTGTAAGTTTGGGAAACGGAAGTAGCTGTAGGTACAATTATTTTGTCGTCATGTTCAATTTGGGATTGAATGTAGGTAATTATAGTTGTTGGTAGGTTGCACTCGAGCTTCAAGGGGAAGCTACCGATCGGAAGTACTCTAGGACCCTAGGTTGTCATAGGTACCTTAGGTAATGTAGGTAGGTACCTAATCAGTTACGACGGCAAGGGTGGGCACAGACAGGGTACGAATCGCCAATTGTCATTGGGATTTCGGGATTTACATGCTACCTGTGTTGCTTATAGGCGGCTAACACGGCACATCCTGGATCGACGGAGGTACAACATACTGTTATGGTAAATAGTAATAGCTGGCCACTTGTACCTTTCGCGCCACAAAAACAAACAACCAGACCAATTGCTCTGAGGGAGACGGGGCAAACAATCAGAGGTTGAGAGGTTTGATGCCCACCGACCAGTACTCGAACATGCACCGGTTCTAGCCACAACCGAGCGTTCCACGTCAAACAAGCCTCTTCTATGGATACTGCGACTAGGATGTGCATGCTGAAATTTTAGTGCCCTTGCCAGGTACGGAAGCTGCGTCACCACTTTTTTTACAGGGGAAAGCTTGCACAAGAAGTGGGTGGGCCTTGAGTTCATCCATGCGTTGGTTGCGTTCATCATGACACTCATCTAGCAATACATTTCCACTCCAAATCATAAATTGAGCTCTGGTTTTGTTTCCCTTTTGCTACTACACGCTTTTCAAATTACATTTGAATACATACGAACACATAAAAAAGCCCAATCAGGCAGGACCAGCATTAGAACAAATTCTTTATCCACACATAAAATTGCAATGCCGAGACCACTTGTCCCACGCATACACGCCTTTGAGATCGACGATCAGCCCTGGTATGCGAACGTCGTTTTGCAAGAAAACTCCCTTTGGAGTTCATGGTGATAAGTCTCCCTAACTGTGTCTCATCAAAAATATCCAGGTTCCCTTCTTTCCTCCGGCAGCGTGTCCAGACCGTTCTTCGGCTCACGTGGGAGGCAAACATCCCAATTTTGCAATCGAGCTCGCCCGCTGAGCGCGTGGCCCGCCTCTTAGGAGAGCACCTGGATCCAATTGACGACTATGGCTTCATTGACTTCTGTGCCGGAGCTGGCGGTCCAACCCCCGCCATTGAGAAGTACGTAAACGCCAACAGGGATCCCAGCGAGCCCGGAATCCCCTTCATCATGACGGATATCTACCCGCACGTCGGGAGCTGGGAGCGGGATGCTGCGCGCTCGCCAAATATCAGCTTCGTCACCAAGCCCGTCGACGCCACGGCTGCACCCGACTTCCTTCTGGACCGGTTCCGCGGCAGCAAGGAGAGCTCTTCGAGCACGGGCGGCGACGGCATTGTGAGTTACGCCGAGATGGCTTCTATGAAGAAGTCGGACCATGTTATTAAGCCCCGCAAGATCTTCCGCCTCTTCAACCTTGCGTTTCACCATTTCGACGACCCGCTGGCCAAGTCCATCCTTGCCGACACGGTCAAGACATCGGACGCCTTTGGCATCTTTGAACTGCAGCATCGCACATTTTCGAGCTTCATGATGCTCAACATTCTGTATCTGTCCATCTTCATCGTTGCGCCATTTTACGCCCTCATGAACCTCGACCTGGTCGCCTTCGTTTTTACCTGGTTCTTGCCCATCATCCCGGTCGTCGTCACCTTCGACGGCTATATGTCGAGTCTTCGCACTCGCACGCCGGACGAGGTCGAGGCACTGTTGAGGTCCTGCGGAGCCGGAAACGCCGAGGACTGGGAGGTCAAGGGCGGCACCGAGCGGCACTTTTGGCCGTTTGGGTACCTGGAGTGGATCATCTGCACCAAGAAGTCCTCGGCCAGTTAGAAAGGGAAGGACAAAGGGTACTTGTTTCCCCCTGTGGATGATGACGACGAGGGCGGCCGGAGCGGGAATGAGGAATTCGTCGATGCATGTGAAAAGCACGTTTCAGTTTGAGTTACGTTGAGGGTGGATGATTTTTGTTGCGGCCACCATAAGCGAGCAAGATGGTAAACAACATTTCCAGAGACGAAAGGGTAATGCCTGGAAACTATTCGAATTTATGTAATAGCGAGTAAGGGCCAACTGAGAGAGTGCGTTCAGAACATGTTGCAAGCTTGTCGCGTCGCCTATAAGAGGCGGATAAGTCGCGCATAGGGCACCAGGTTATCATGGTAGCGATTTAACTAAAAAGAAAGAAACAAAAACAAGCTTCAAAGACAAATGAACTCGATAAAACTGCAAGAGGATGGTTTCAGTGCATATCCACACAGGAGCATATCTGTCCAATATATACCTTGATTTGCAGCAGGGTTCGGATGCCTGAAAACGGAATAACCATCGAGGTCAACAGGTTCGTAGCTGCGAAAAAGGTGGGGATGCAAAAGCTTGGCCTACTTACCTGGTAGATCGACTGCAACGAGGTAGCAAGGTTCAAGGATTCCCTGTCAAGTGAAATCGCATACAAAACACAAGCTTTCCTGTAAGATTTCAGAAGAGATCATCCATACGGCAGATTACGATTCCATCAGACTTGAGACATTCCAGAAGCACTCAAAATGAAGTATCAATCTTTTTTTTTTTTTTTTTTTTTTCTTTTTCTATACATCTTCTTTCTCCTAGTCAGGGATGCGATCCCCCTTGGACTATAGATATGAACGTCTTCCGCCCCCGCGCAACCCACGCAACCCACCCAAGCATCTTGTTCTTCCAATCTCCATAGGTCGGCTTGACGAAATATAAAAAAAACTGATATACTAGAAATCATTCCCATGTCAGACCTACTTTTCAAGAGGCCAAGGCTGACTACCCAAAACAAAACGTAAAACAAAAAACCAGAATATATGTCCAAAAAGGCTTGTAGAAAACGATCCCGTGCAAAACCATGAATTAAGACATGATAAGGAAAAAAGGGTTGTCTCAAACTTTGTCGTCGAGATGAAAAATCGGAATGATCAAAAGTGAAAGGCAAAGAAATCATGCCAATCAAATAACGGGACCGGCCTTGACAACATCCTCAGTAGCTTCGCTCTCGTACTTCTTGAAGTTCTCCAGGAACAGGCCACCGAGTTTCTTGACCTCAATATCGAAGCTTTCGTTTCCAGCGGTCCAGGCAGCCTTGGGGTTGAGCAGCTCAGAAGGCACGCCGGGACAGCTCTTGGGCACCTGGAGGTTGAACACCTCATATGTCTCGTACTCCTGTTTGGCGAGCTCGCCCGAGTGGATGGCGTCGAGAATAGCACGAGTGTACTTGAGAGGGCAGCGCTTACCACCCTGGGCGGCACCGGCACCGACCCAACCGGTGTTGAGCAGCCAAGCGTTGGCGTTGTGGTGCTCGATCTTGTCTGCCAACATCTTGGCGTAGCGCATCGGGTGCAGAGCCAGGAAGGGCTGAGCAAAGCATGACGAGAAGGTGGCTTGCGGCTCTGTGACACCGTCCTCAGTACCAGCCATCTTGGATGTGTAACCCGAGATGAAGTGGAACATGGTCTGGGCGCTGTTGAGCTTGGAGATCGGGGGAAGAACACCACGGGCGTCGCAAGTGAGGAGGATGATGTTGCTGGGGTGGTTGTTTGAGAGGCAGGGGATCTTGGCGTTGGAGATGTACTCGATGGGGTAAGCACTAGAAAAGATGTTAGCCACAGGCAGGAGAAATAGTCATGTTGTAGTATTAGCTCCTGGACTCTTCACATACCATCGGGTGTTCTCAGTCAAAGTGCTGTCATCGTAGTCGACGACCCTGGTGTTGGGGTCAAATACTACATTCTCCAGGACTGAGCCGAACTGAATGGCACCAAAGATATCGGGCTCCTTCTCTGCTGAGAGACCGATGCACTTTGCGTAGCACTAAAAGAGTATACCTAGGTCAGCTTTAAGATTATCCCCGTGACCGAGAACAAAACAATCGCAACTTACACCGCCCTCGATGTTGAAGACACCGGTGTCGCTCCAGCAGTGCTCGTCGTCGCCAATAAGCATGCGGTTAGGGTCAGCTGACAGCGTGGTCTTGCCGGTACCCGACAGGCCGAAGAAGAGTGTAACGTCTCCGTTCTTGCCCTCGTTCGCAGACGAGTGCAGTGTCAGCACGTTGTGCTTGATGGGCATCTCGTAGAACAAGACGGTGAAGATGCCCTTCTTCATCTCGCCGGCGTACTCGGTACCCAGGATGACCATCTCCTTCTCAGCAAAGTTGATGGCGACTGAGGTGCCCGAAGTCATGCCCTCGGTATACCTGTTGGCGGGGAAGGTTCCGGCGTTGTAAATGGTGTAGTCTGGCTGGAAGTGCTCAAGCTCCTCACGCGGCGGACGGATGAGCATGTTGCGCATGAAGAGGGCATGGTAGGCACGAGCGCAAACCACGCGCACTCGGATCCGGTACTTCTCGTCCCATCCAGCATATCCGTCCACAACGTAGATACGACTCCTTGTGTTGAGGTAGTCGATGGCGCGCTCACGGTTGATCTTCCAGACCTATTAAGTTTCCATAATCGCCTTCGTTAGCAAGCATCTCAGGGGAGGATACGATGTATGCGGCAGGGGTATCACGTGATGGTGCGGGGGTGGCTTGTCCAAGCTCGGCTCTTGTAAGTACGTAACGGCGTGGGGTGCATGAGTGGGCAAGAATGTCTTGGAGAATTTGGTTCGGGTACTGTGGATCCACAGTGACAAACAAAGCAGTAAGAGAGTCTTGGACTGCCGCATTATGACGCCAACTGTGGACAGAGGGGGGCGTGGGCTTCGGATGGAGGGCTTTTTTCAGCCTACCGGAGTGGGCAATTGAATTTCACGGGTCAATGAGGGAGTAATGGGACGCAAACGCCCGAGGTTCTCGTGAAACTACACGAATCGGCCACCTCCGCAGTAACAAGGCAACCGGCTCGCCATAGTTTTTGTTTTGGCTTTTCCGCTGTAGAACCCCGTCATGACGTCTTGTAGTGCATTGGGGACTGCTGATCAAATGCAAAAATGCTCCTCATAGCCGAATTGGCCTGTCGGAATAAAGGAATTGCGTTCCATGGTAGAATAGGGAATAGTTGCTGCGTGTCTGGTGATGTAGTGTGGGATGGAAAGTCAAAATAATCAATTTTGTTTGAATTGGCACTTACGTCAGGGCTCATGGGCTTGTTAACGGGTCCCCACCTGTCCCAGAGAGTATGGGATTAGCAAGTGGCTTTATTGTATTGCATAGAAAGGCTCATTACATACCAGATGTCGTTTTCTGATGACGGCTCCTTGACAACTCGCTTGTCTAAGGGAGAACGACCCGTCTTGTTACCCGAGTACGCCGTGAGAGCACCCGTTGATGATATGGCCGAGCCGGGCTCGTACACCAATGCATCCTCATACAGTGCCGGAACTGACGGGTTAGGGATCTTTTCGCGTGATGCACCTGTTAGTCCGACTTCCTCTTTGACCGCCACGGCGAAAACCGGTTCAAGAACTAAGTTTCGTCGTTCTTGTGCCGAAGCTAAAAGGGAAAAAAAAAAGAAAAAAAAGACAAAATGGTGGGTTGTTCAACTCACAATAGCGACCCTGTCGTAGTCGATGTGTGCCTTCTCGTGCAGTTCCTCCTCTGTTGTTCAAGTCACGTTAGTTTCATCCAGTGTTTTCTTGCTCGGACAATATTTGTGCATTCATACCTAGCTCAGTGTGTTCATGGGGGAGATGAGCCCTATTTAGGGAAATCACATTGTTAGTTTCTCCAACGCGACGAACTGGCGGCAGAGGCGGGCTGCCTCTATAGTTCTTGCGGGTCGGGGATGTAGGGTTCCCATACTGGACACCGCTAGGGTGCAGCGAGGTCTTGTTGACGTTGTTGTGAATCACTGTGTGGGAGAAGGATCCTGTTAGCATCAACAGGTTCTAGCCACACAGCGGCGACGGTGTAGATATATATATTCTTCCTCGGAGAAGACAAGACCATGTAGAGCCATCATGATGATGATGGGGAGGATGAGGGAGAGAAGGATTGGGTCAGGGTTGGTAGGACGTACTGGTTGCAATTGTTGCCTCGTAGGCTTTGACGTTTCTCAGATTATGGGAAGATGCAATGCTGGAGCGAGGAGCTTTAACGAGAGAGTTCAGGAAAGGAGAAGCTGTTCGATGGACGGGGTCCTTCATAGTTATAAACTTGTTGGACAGGACGGGTTCGGTCAGTATCGGAAGCGTTTAAACCTGGGGGTAGCTTGGCTCATGTCGGGTTGCGTCAAGGGGAGGCGTGTAGAAAGTAAAGGTCAAGGTACTACAGTTAGACAGGCTTTCGTCCGAGATCCACTCTTCACGAGCTAAGAGTCGTGATAGATCCACGAAGAGGCTCGTGGCAGGGAAGATGCACCTTCCATACTAGACTACTAGTATACCCCAAGGTACCATAAAGAAGGTAGTTCGGGGGAAGGGACGATTTGTTACTGGCCAGCCCTTTGTCCGTCATTCCGTGGTTTGGGGGGCTCTGGGGGCCACGAAGAGAAACCGGAACAGCAGTTGTTCGTACCCTTGCAAAACATCGGGTTGGAAAATGCATCGATTTACTGCCGTCTCAGCTAGCTGCTGAGCCGGTTAGTAACGCCTTGAATATGCGACTCGGGCGGCCTGTACTTTGAGACAAGTAGTTTAGAATTTCTCAGCCGGCTTGCATGACTTGACAGTGAGACTCTTCAAAGGGTCTTGGTCCCCTCATGCGACCACTGTTGCCAGTATCTTTTGAAGGGTTTTTTTTTTTTCGAATTTAGGGTAAATATTCGCACAGATACAAGAAACTGCCTGAACAGGTAAGAGTGGAAAATGGGCCTGGTCTGGTCTGGTCTCCATGGTCATCAAAAGAAAATGTGGGCGGTTTCCCCCAGCCTTGGCTCCCAGCAATCACAGGTCTTCGAGCCCCACTCAAACTGCCAATCGGGATGCATCTTGTGCCAACTAACCGCCTCCAACTTGACTTCCGGGCATTAATTATTGGGAAAGGGATTTGCCGGGGTTTCAAGGTTGAAAACGAAAAAAATAAAATAAAAGACATATTCTTGCGTAAGACCATTCCGCCAAGGTTTAATTGGTTACTCGGCAATTCTGAGGGCACACGACACCAATAAGTAGTAAGTGCGCTTGACTACACAGCAGCAAACATAGGAAAAATTAGGGGCAAAAATTAGACAGCTCGTAAAACACCCAGACCCTGGCTAGAATTTTACGTACCTTTTTTTTTAATTTTAATTTTTTTTTTTTTTTATGTTTTTATAAATGCAAGAGTTGCAGATGTGGCACACGACAGAGTTCCTGAACCGCCAGAAGCTCAAGCCCGAAAAGACAGCCGCAGGTGGAACATACAGAAGGTTACCAGGACGAGGGGCTGAAGAACTAAAACGGGGTCACCCGCCTCTCGCGTGCCCGGGGGTTGCTGGGACCTCTCACCTGACTGGAGAAGGTTTTTTCCTTGGGCTGAAATGCACCGCATCGTCGAAAAGAAAACCCACTGGCAATCTCCTATCCCGTCCTTAGAGTGGTACTTAGTGGCACTGTATGTACCGTCGGCGGGCCGTTCTGCAGCCTCTGGGTCACACAAAGTCATTGCAGCCCAAGCCTCTCATGGGTCGGCCTTGGCTGCACTCCCCCCTGCTGCATTCCGATCTAATTCAGACGGAACTTTACGTACAGAACCCATTCTGGAAGACCGAACTCCCAAACTACTGACATAAAAAAATAGTACGTACATAAAACGAAAGCACTTGCGGATGATATTTGTACATCAGACCTGAAAGATTTCTCCGCAGCTACCCATGAGCGAGCACCGTACATTGTTTCTTTACACACAAAATAAATACGTAGCTATATCCCTGTACTCATCCAAAACCATATGCAAGTGCAGATACCCCCTTTGATGTGTACGACAACCTACGTGCCGGTAGAAACAAGCAGCATGCATGCCATTTAGCTCCTGCTGTCAACCCGGTATGCTCCGAACTTTTCCACATATTTCTGTCTCAGCGACTGAAATGCGAAAATAGGAAAAGAAGGGCCAATTGGTTCGGGAAAAGTCAACGAATCAGCAGCCTGTTTGGACACGGCAAGGCGGAGGCGTGGGGACGGGGGACGGCGGTTCGTGCTATGTTTGGAGATCAGAGATTTTGGATGTTACAGTAGATTCAGCAGATTTAAACGTCCTGGGCTATGATAAGTTGGATGCCCTTCCACTCCGTCCTAAACCTACCCCGCAGCCAAACAGGCCTTGCAGGAATTGCAGGCCACCCACAAGGCTCAATTCGCATGTAAAAAGACCAAACAACCAAGTCAATGGGTAACATTTCCTGTCAAAATTGTCCAAAACAATGGGTCCTTGACTAACAATAGTCATGGCTTTGTACGTGGCGGTGCCAGGACGGTTCCGGTCTTTCCCGATTGACCCCCCTTACTGTGCTGCTGACGTATGTACAAAGAATGCGTGGATTTTTTTTCTTTCAAAATAAACTGATTAAAAACATGGGCGTGGGTGTAATGCATGTGATGCCCTGTAGCGAATTCCCATCTCGTAAAAAGAACCGTCTAGACCGTACTTTTTTTTTCATTCAACAATTCGTGAAACCATCCAGCCCTAGTCAATGGAGGAACAATGTGCAGTCACGAGAGTCAAAAAAATTCCTTTTAAGCGAAAGTGGGAGCGAAAGAAGCAAGAGAATAAAATAGGCCGTGTTCTTTCACTTGCACCCTTACCCGTTTGTGCGTGTCGCAAAAGTTCGTTATACTTCAATTCTCCAAATATTTGTTTACATGTGATTGGTTTTTTTTTTCGCTCTTTGTTTTACCCCCCTCGCTTCCCCTCCCCCAGGGCAATCCCTCGGTACCCCTGCTTGAACCCCTCCAAGTTGTACCGACCCCTCCCCCCACATTTTGGCTGCCAAGCGCAACCATGCCCTTGACCCGATTTTCCCCTTCCCTCTGACATGACATCAGCCGCAACCGAGCATCCCCGCAGCGTCCCGGTCGCCGGGGTTGTACGCCGTTCCGATTCCTGCCGATGCCAACCCCGGACGTAGAGGAACCGTCGGTTATACGGAATTTGAATCGACACAAAGAAAGTGTTTCGCTTGCAATTTGGTTTCGTATCTACGTCGGAAATCGATGCAAAGGTGTCTTTTCGGGTCGATCATAAGCCGGAAACCTCCTCATGTGGGTTACATTCACTTGTTGTCGCTGGATGCATATTATGGTATTTTATGATGAATTCCATGCATGCCAGCTATCGTTCACTCCGTTTTGATAGGACCTTATTGGCCGGCCTCTCAGGGTCTGCCTATTTACATCTTTATCATAGTCCTCTCACATAGATTTTGTGGTCCTTCCACGTCAAGTTCCTTACTTGACAGCATCCAGCTTAACTTAAGCGGAGGTCTCGTCGGAAATGAGCTTGGTGATCTTTCCAATGGCAATGGTTTGACCCTGGTTAGTGTGAGTGTTAGTATCATCGACCTACAGCGCGCTAGTTCGTAAGATATGTGTCTCTGGCTTACCTGATCTCTTAGCGTGAAGCGACCCATTTGCGGGTAGTCCTCAAACCTCTCCACGCACACCGCACCTGCACCTCCCGTGACTTGCATTCTCGCGATGATGCTGTCTCCCTTCTTGGCATGCGAAGGCGGCAACTTACTCTTTCGACCAGTACCCTTCTGCAGTTTGTGGAGGAGTGCGGCAAATGTCACCTCCTCGATAGCGGCGTGCACGTGTAGCACACAGTTGTATCCAGCAGTAAGGATGCTCTTGAGATCCAAGATCTTGATCTGGGCCTCAAACTCCTTGACCGTGTGTACCAGCCTCTTGGGAGAGCAAATAACGAAACCGGGCAGAATCTCCTCCTCTTCAATGCCACGCAGCCTCAAACGGACTTGGTCACCGCACTGAGCAATAGGGATTTCGTCCTCTGTCTCGCCGTAGACGGCAGAAACATCGATGGGCTGCTTGTTGGGCATCATGATCAGGCTCATTCCCTTCTTGACCACTCCTGCCTCGATCTTACCCTCGATCATGGTTCCCATGTCTCGATACTTGCCGGCAACCGCCATCATGAACGGCGCGTTGAGCTTGCGGTCAAGCGTCGGCATGTTGTCCAAGTACTCAAGCAGTGACGGGCCATCATACCAAGGAGCAACGTCCTTGGGAACCCTGTCCTTGATACCCATGGTTTGCTGAGCAGCGATCGGCATAAAGAAGACGTCCGTCTTCAAGTTATAGCCCGTGCCCTTCAAAAATGCCGCCAGCTTGGTGGTACACTCCTTGTAACGTTCGTGTGACCAGTTGACGGTAGGGTCGTCCATCTTGTTGATAACTACCACCAGTTTGTTGACACCTTGTGTCTTTGCCAACATTGCGTGCTCCCTAGTCTGACCACCCTTCTCGAAACCAGTCTCATATTCACCCTTGCGTGAACTGATGACGAGGATACCAATGTCGGCCTGAGAAGCACCGCCAATCATGTGAGGCACGTACGTCTTGTGCCCCGGTGCGTCAAGAATACTGTATCGCCTCTTCTCCGTCTCGAAGAATCCACGACCAACCTCGACAGTCTTGCCTTTGGAGCGCTCCTCGCTGGTGAGATCCAATGCCCAGGACAGGTACCAAGTCTCTCGGCCAAGTTCCTTGGCTTCGCGCTTGTACTTGTCCATCGTCCTCTGATCGACCATGCCAGTGACGTACAGAATAGAGCCACCTAGTGTGGACTTTCCGGCGTCGACGTGGCCGATAAAAATGATGTTCATGTGTTCCTTGCCGTAAACCTCCTTGAGGGTCTCTTCATCGACGTCGGCAGTCTGTTCCTTCTCGACGGCGCTAGCGTCGCGGGTGGCTGCGGTCTTGGCTCCGCGTGTGGGACTGGAGCGGCCGGACGATGGGGATGGGGAAGTCTTGCCGCTCGCGCTGGCGTCGCCTCCGGTCTTCTCGATGGCCTTGGCGGCCGCAGCTTTTGCACCAGCCTCTGGCTTGGATTGGGCTTCCTTCTTCGCGGCCTCCTCCTTCTTTGCAGCCTCTTCCTTCTTTGTGGGTTCTTTGGTAGCGGCGGGGGCGCCGATAGAGAGGACCTTGGCTTTGGGCTTTGGTGCATCGCCTCCAATGCTAAGAACCTTTGTTCCACCCTCCTTGGTGGCAATGGGTTTGTTCAGATCCGCAGCTGGAGCTGCAGAACCTGAGGCGGCATCTGGCCGCTTGGCAATCGTCGGTGCTGGCTTTGCTTGTTGCTGTGGTTGCTGCTGTTGGGCTTGCTGGTTCTGATAGTTTGAATATTGGTCTGCATTAATCAGAGTCAGTGGTTACTTGTCTTTATTTCTTCATGTTGCTAGGCTTTCTTACTGTTGTAGCCCTGCTGGCCATATCCACCTTGGCCATACACAGCGCCGTAACCCTGACCATATTGACCGGGCGCCTGTTGCTGTCCTCCGTACTGTTGGCCGTATTGGCCATAGCCCTGGCCGCCGTAGTATTGTTGCTGCTGGTACTGAGGCGCATAACCTCCACCGTAGGGCTGACCGGGCTGGAAGGACTGAGCACCGGGCTGGAAAGTGTTGGCACCCGGTTGGAAAGTAGATGCGCCGGCCCTGAAGCCGCCCTGTTGAGCTGGCTGGCCTCCACGACCAAGGTTCATCTGCTGTTGTGCCTGCCTGGCCAGGTTCTCATCCTGGGCCGCAGGGTCATCTTCCCACGAGTTGAGGTTCGACATGGCAAGCGAGGATGATTAAAGATCGGGAACGCCGATAACCGTGTGTTGAAGGAGTGGAAATTTGACAATGAGTTTCGCGTCGCGTGTGTGTGTCCCCAACGGTCGGAAATCGCTTTATGAATGCGCCTAGAAGTGTGGAAACATTGCTTTAGCTATTTTTTTGTCCAGGCTGCTCAAGGCCAACCTTTCTTTCATGCCTTGTCATCCAACCCCACCTGTACACACCCAACACCCACCCAAACCTCTACGCCCAATGATCCACCATGAGCCATACTTATGAGATGATGAAATGTTTGATGCGACTCACTTTGTTCTCAAGAAAAAAGAAAATGTGTCAGTCGTATACAGCCGTTTGTTTCTACAAGATGTTTTGGAAGGGTGTACAATTTTGCATGCCGACAGATATGCAAAGTTGAGCCACCCAAAAAAAGTCCGCCGCATTTGAGTTAGCTACCCCTCCCTCCATGCCCAACCTATAAAACTCTTGGGAGGCGAAGTGGGCTACAGTGCTTTTCTGGCCAGGATTCGGCCAATAACTGTGCTACCACTTGGAACAATGCTATATTGTCACCGTATTGAAAAATTACAGGAAACACAGTATGCGAGAATGCTTGCTATTGTCAAGCTCACCTGTATTCAATGTCCTGTTATGCCAGGGAGTACACAGCACCTACGTTTTATTTTATTTTGCATATTAGGTAGATATGGATACGGCCAACCTACCACTTTAATTATCAGGTATCCAAATAACAGTAACTTTTTCCAAATCAATTGCATCCTCATGTTTTGTTTTCTCACTCAGATTTTCCGATGGAAACGTGAACTGTGTCTACTTATACTTTGCGCTGTGACCTAGATTAACTCATCAAGGCCTGAACCCAGAGCCAACTGGACTCCCATCTCTTCTAACCTGAACCGCGTTACATGTGTGGATAACAGGTGAGGTAGGTACCTAAGTGTCCACCTGCCACCTGCAACACCTCACTTCAGTAAATGAGACCAGGCTACAGACAGACAGACAAAAAAAAAAAAAAAAAAACACATTCACTGCATCATGGAATTTCTCAAAAATAGCAATGGACGCCTTTCTCACAAGACTTGGCGCGCAAGCCATGAACATGGCCATTCGGTCTGGCATAGCTTTGACATCAACTTATGCAGTTCAGCAATGTTCTCGGCTTCTCAAAACAGTTGATGACAAGTCGATCCGCGCAGAGCTGAAGTTGTTGCAGCAAGAACTCAACGAGAGGATCAAAGTATTTTTTTTTATTTATCTACCTAATTCTCTGAGTTGGCTATTAGCTAGAACTTGGCCATTTTAACTGACCCGAATGATACCTTCCCCATAAACGCAGATAATTTCACCCGCCATTGACTTGATCGAGTTCAAGTAGGTCCAACACCAACCGTAGCCCAATCTGACTCACTCACATCGTTCACACCGTTAACTCACATACTGCAGAGCTGGAAGAGGCAACGTCTTCCTCGAGAACGCTGTTCCACTAGCAAAAGGCCTTCGGCGAAGCATCGTTACTCTCGGTAAACGACTCGAAGATGTCGCCTGCGCCGAGGAAGAGGCCCAAAAGCACGCCAGTGATGCCAGGGCAAGACCACGGACGTCAGAGTCTCAGGCAGCAGAGCTACGCAGCATAATCAGCGAGATGAAAACCCTCCTTGGTCGCATCGAACGTGATGCTCACATGCTCCAGTTCGCCATCAGCGCATCCGGAGAGAACTTATCAACTTCGTTACCTCCAGGTGTCTCGCCTTCTCGCCTGATGCAGGCCAGCACCTTTTTGAGCATTGGGGACACGCAGTTTGCCAGTGACCCATATAGGCCGGTTCAGATAGGGCCTTCATTCACCCTCTCACTTTATCTGCTGTTCATGGGCCATAGCAAGACCGAGACGCGTGCGAGACCTGCGGAGAGCAATGCATTATCACCTATAGATTCTGGTAATCCTGTCAATAATACCACCAATCATGAGGATGAGCCTTATGGCTTCCAAGAGGGCGAGCGAAAACCATTGTGGCAGGAGGTTGTGCACAAAGCCCGCGTCAGGCTTTGTCGTGTCCCCCCTGACTGGAAGTTTGATCGTGAGAGGGGCTACATTCCTCTACCATCAACTCATTCACCATCGAGAGCTCAACATGCACATTCTAGCTATTCATACGCGGCCAAAAATGAATTCTCATATCATCTGGAGATAGTTGAAGACCTGGATGATGGCCGTCTGCATGACGAGGAGGGCGGCTTCTTTGATGATATGCCAATGGCAGGAATAAGAGAGTCGATACCACTCCACCAACTTTCAAAGATATTCTACACTAACACGGGCAGAATTCTGAATATTGGTCAGGAATTGGCACCTGACAATAACCCAGCCTTGCTACTGAAGCGAGACTCAACGGCACCTACTCCTAAACAAGTGATTGGCGATATCTTAAATAGTGTCGAGCAAACAGCAACGAACACGGACAATGAGTTTGAATACCAGAACGAAACGCGGTTAGACTCGCAAGCGGAGCTTGACTTGCAGATTCTTCGGGAGAGTAGCGAGTCGTCCTCCGAAAAAGCACCAACTCCGTATCACAAACCTCGATCGGATTCAACCCAGGCCCCGAAAAGCTCGTACAGTTTTCCCAAACACCTTGACCCGGAGTGGATAGCCCTAGAAGTGTTCACAGAGCTCGACGATGAGAGCATCTCCTCCACCGAGTATGAATCGAGCGAAGACGACCAGGACTCGAGCACGAGCACAACCAAGAGCAGGCCCGACGTCAAGGGCAAACGCTCCTCACTTGACGCGAAACTCATGCAACAAATCAGAGACATCTCTTTGCGTTCTGGTACAACGTCGCCACCGCACAGCGGTCGGGAGCTCAGGAACACGGTCAGCCCAGAGTCGTTCGCAACCAGGTCGCCCTTTGGCTCCATCACGTCCTCACTATCACTGCTAGAGATGATTATCCGCCTGGCCAGCCTCCAGGAGTTCCAGCAGACATCCCACCTGTCGATCCCTGACCACATTCTCACTTTCTTTTTGGAGGAGACGGCCACAACGGGTCTTTCGGGCGAGGACAAGTGGAAGGCTAGGAGTGAGGCCAAGAAGAAGGTTGGCTTTGATCCATACCATGATGCCACAAACTAGAACTAGATTATGTTGGACACTTTGAAGAGAAATAACATGTGCGCATAGAACAAATATCACAAAACTGCTTTCCTTACCGCTTACGACATTATTTACCTGTTTACGTACCTACCAGGTTATGAGAGATTTAGTCCATCTGATGATATCAATATTAACTAGATAACATCTCCTTACAACTGAAAAATCCTGTAAGAACCTTCGCCAAATCTACTTACTAGAATCTGCGATGTCTGCCTGCTTTATCCTAGTTGTGATTCTGGTAGAACACGGTTATTGTTGCTCAAATACGGACACTCAGTCTTGTTATCGGCAACTCGTTCTCACCACAATTTCAAGCCTCCCGATTTCTTCGCCTCTCATTAGTGGCCACCTGCCACGGTCGGCATTTGATTGTGCTTTTACTTCGGTTCTGTTTATTGGTGGCTAACGACTACTGTAGCAGCCGGCCTTGTGGAAATAATCTATCTGCCCTCTGAGATATAATACTGTTGTGTTGCAGTGTTAATCGACTAACATTCATCGAAATACACCTGTGATGGGGAGTAACAAGGATCTTTTCCTATCCTTTTACTATCATTTTCTCGATGCGTATTGGGTCAAAGTATTAGCAATGCAATCATCCACTGCGAAATTTCAGATCGGCTCTCTGATAATAATAAGTCTTGTTTTTTTTATTCTAGGCTCTTTTGTTTAGTTACAGTAAAAGCCAATCTATATGTTGAGAATCCGCCAGCGAGACTTTCACTATTATGAAATAATATAAAGAAATCTGGGGAAGACGGAATCTCTGACCGAGCCGTGTGTGATAGGGAAATTAACAAGGTCGTAATGGGATTTTTACATTAGGAAAAACAAAACCTGTGGGTTTTGGTTGACAAAAGGAGAAATGATATGAAATAGTGAGGAATGTGTCTTGGGTGGACATGAAAAAAAAGAACTTTTAACAAAAGCAGAAGAGTTGGTATGATCTATCGCTTGTTGAAGTTGAGGAAACGGTTCTGTAGAAGAAGAATAAAGTCAGTATATGTTGTTGATAGTAGATTAGGCAAGGGAGTGACGGGACAAAACTCACAGCCACGAAAATGATAATAATGTTGCTCGCGCAAAAGGCGATGAAGATTCCAAGATCCCGCCACCTATTATCGAACGACATGCCATATGGCGTGTAAAATTGATCACCAGAGCTGTAAGCACAGTAGTCGCACTGGGTGGTGGAGCTGGGGTTGGTAATGTATCCGTTGCCACCAGCGTTGAAGAAAGGCCTCATGTATTCTTCACACGAGGTACCATTCGGGGGCGTGAACTTGTTGAGCTCTATCGAGGTGCACCTCACCTCGAGGTCATGTAGCCCAGTCGTAACCATACCGCCGATGAGCCGAGTGAATGGGTCGAGTTGGTATAACCATTTGTACCCGTCGGGCATCTGGGGATATGGGATGGTAACACCACAGAACAACGAGAAAGTGATCATCAAAAACGGATCCAACTGGCTGGAAATGAATGTAGACGGTGTGATGGAGGACAAAGCCTGGGCGAGGGTGATTGAAAAGAACTCGGTGATGAGGATCATGAAGAACTGGAATCCAGCCCTCGAGCTCTCAACAGAGAAGCCTGGCATGTAGTAGAGCGGCAGGAAGAAGGCAACAGCACACAGGACGACGTATGGCAGCTCTGCAATAAGCATAGAAGCAGCGAAGGCGCTGGTGGTGTACATCTTGGACGAGGATTCGCGGAAGAAGATACCACGCTTGATGTGGTACATGGCCTCGACCTGTGACAGAATCAGAGCAGGCAGGACGGTGACCTGGAACATGACGAACACTTTGTACTGCAGAGAAGATCGTGAGTTGTCGAGCTGAAGGTAGGTCAGTCCGGTCACGAGGGCAATGACAACGTGGTTGAACAGGCGTGTGAAGAGGTAGTTCGGCGAACGCCAGAGCGCAAGGTTGGTACGATGGCAGGCGACCTTGAGCTGGTGGCTCAATGGTGAGGCGTACTCCTTCTCGAGAGCCGTATTGTCGGCGTTGGCCACATCTGCCTTGCGCTCTTCCTTGAGTTGAGAGATGGTATCCTTGACGTTGGCGTGCTCGGGAGACTCCTCCCAGAGGTCGGCCCAATCACGGTCTCCGACACGAGGGGCGCTACCAGCACCAACGGCCTCAAGCATGTACTCAGCAACGTTGTCGGTGGGTGAGGCCTCGGCGCCATGGCGCTTGAGATAATCACGGAGGACGTTGGCATCCTTGCCAATGTCACCAAAGTAAACGCATCGGCCACCGCGCTGGAGAAGCAAGAGACGGTCAAAGTTCTCGAAGAGGGCCGAGTTGGGCTGGTGGATGGTGCAAAGAATAGCCTGACCAGCATTTGCGAGCTTCTTGAGGAAGCGCACGATGTTGAAGGCACTCTGGCTATCAAGGCCGGAGGTGGGCTCATCCAGGAACAAAAGTAGCTCGGGTTTGGCGGCCAGCTCGACGCCGATGGTTACACGCTTGCGTTGTTCGACAGTAAGGCCATATTCGGGCCACCCGATAATGGAGTCAGCCAGATCTTCGAGCTCCAGTAAAGCGATCATCTCCTCGACAAAGGCGTATTTCTCCTCCTGGGGGGTATCGAAAGGCTGTCTCAAATCAGCAGAGAACCTGAGCGCCTCGCGGACGGTTTGCGTGGGTTCGTGAACATCAAGCTGCTCGGCGTACGATGTCGATCGCTGGAACTCCTTTCCGGGCTTCTTGCCGTCAACCAAAATGTCACCACCAATGACACCAATGTTTTTCCTGGAAGCAAGAACATCAAGAAGGGTAGTCTTTCCAGCGCCAGATGCACCCATGAGAGCCGTCAATTGACCAGGCTTAACATATCCAAACACGTTGTTGAGCAAGCGGCGGGTGCCTCCTGGGACAGGTACGTCGTAGGTCAGGTTCTCCCAAGTCAAGACTCTCTTGGACTCGATCTTGAGGTCGGAACCTTGGGCCTCAGTCTTGGAAGAACGTTGGGCCTCGCGCTTGGCCATGAGCTTCTCGTTGAGCTCCTTACGCTCCTTGTTTGGCTTCTGGTAAACAATTGCCGAGCTACCTCCCATTCCAAACTCGACCAACTCTCCAAGGACTACGTTCATGATCAGAAAGAAAACAACAAGGGCCATGACAATGCCAAAATTGCGCCAGATGTCGTTCGGGTCGTAGGAAAAGCCTGTGCGAATGTAGTCTGACCCAGAGACCTCAATGCTACCTGGCTTTGACCCAGCCAGAGTGCAAACCTGGTTCTCAGGGTTGCTATACCCGGGTCCGGACGGAATCAGACTCTCTGCTGTGCAGGTCATGTCTATTCTGCTAAACTCGTTGCCCATCATGGAGCTGAACATCAGACCAAGAGGATTGATCCAGAAGATCCAACGCAACCAAACCTGTTGGGACTGGTATTGAATGAGGTAGCCGGATGTTGTGATGAGCAGTGTGATGGTAACGACGGCAAATTTGACGGCGTAGTCGAAATCAACCGCGATGCAACCAATGATTCTGGATGTAAGGACCGATCAAAGTTAGTTGCCAATCAATATTAAAAATCGTCGACGGACTCAGATGAGGCTGGTCTTGACTTACCGGAAGAAGAGCGTCATTGCAATGTTTCCAAGCATAATGAACAAGAAAAACATGAAAAAGGCGCCGGCGCTGCGGTACAAGTTGGTCATGAAATACACAATGAGGGAGAAGACGAGAACCCTGGGCACACCAAAAGCCTGATCAACAAAGATCTGACCAATCCAGAGTGCACTCGGTCGATGGAAAGCGTATGCTTTGTGCTTGTTGACGATACCGCGACCCAACATCGTTGAGCCGAGCTCAGCAAAAGCCTCGAAAGCATTGAACAGGAGAGAGATGAACATCAGACCACCCTTGCTAAAGGAAGTAGCACTGGTTTCGCCGAGATTGATGTAGAGCGTGCCGATGACGATGCCGATGAGAATTGTCCGCATCCATGCCAAGAACAAGGCCGTACGATCTTGCATCTTGAGGACAGTCTGGCGCTTCATAAGGGCCCAGACCTGCTGGTGAAAACCAACAGTATAGACTGATTTCTTTGCACCGGTACGCTTGCCTTCCTTAACAGCAATCTTGAAATCCTCGTACTTTTGCTGGTCCTCCTTCAGAGATTCGCGATACTCTACCATTTCGTTATCCAAACGCTTCGCAAAGTCGGACTTCTTGAAAGCCTCGGCCAGGGTCTCAGGGCTGTGCGGAGCGTTATCGGGACTGTAGCCTTCGGAATAGGCGCGCTCGTATTCGTCGGTACAGCCAGTGACATAGTCGGGGGTAGTCTGTCGAGGTCTTGGCAGGAAGCCAAGGCCTTCAAAATATCCACGGGCTTCAGTGGCCGGGCCGAAGTACACTTGCCGGCCAGCGTCGATGACAAGCACCTTGTCGAATAACTTGTAAATATTCTCGGAAGCTTGGTATAGCGAGACGAACGTCGCGGTCTTGTAGAGGTTAGTCTGGATACGAAGCGACTTGATGAAGTCCAGAGCAGTACTGGCATCGAGACCCCGAGTGCTGTTATCCCAGGCCAAGATAGATCCAGAAGTAATCATCATCTCGGCAACAGAAACACGTTTTCTCTCGCCTCCAGAGACACCGCGCACGAGGGCACCGCCAACGACGGTGTTGCGGGTATGCTCAATGTTGAACATCTTGAGAAGCATGGTAATGACGTCCTTCTTGAACTGCGCCTTGGTGATGCCAGCCGGAAGCTTGCCGGGAATTTTGCAGTCGAGCGCAAAGCCCAGCGTCTGCTCTACCGTCAGAGTCGCGTGGTGAATATCGTCCTCCTGGTTGTAGACGGCCTCCCCGCGGTATTTCTCAAACTCCTTGGCCGTGAAGGGGCCATACAGCACATCACCAGTCACGCTGGTGTAGCCATAACGCTGGTTGGTGATGTTCTTGAGGAAAGTTGTGCAGCCGGATCCCGGCTTGCCCAGGACCAAGACCATCTCACCGGGCTTGCAGACACCACGGAAGTTGTCAAGCAGAGTCGCCTCGGGTATCTTGCCTCCCAAGCCCAGCTTGTTCTTGATTGGGGTGTAATAGTCGAAGAATCGGATGACTGCATCGGGAAATGTTTGGACGTAATTTGTGAATGCACTCATTCCCTTGACCGTTAGTTCATCCCAATAAACTCCGATATGCTTGGGACGGATGCCAGCCTCGCGAGAGGCCTGGATCCCTCCACGAATCCAGGACTCCAAATCAAAGGGTTCGCTTTCGGAAGATGAAGTCTCTCCTAGGTCCTCGCCATTGGCTTTCTCAGCGTCACGCTGAGAAGCGCGGCTCTTGCGCCGGCTAGCCCGCGACATTCCCGTGAGCTCCCTCTGCAGCTCAGCGAAATCGGCCTCGGCGCGGGCCACTGAGATGCCGGACCCAACATTGGAAGTGCCGTTGGGGTTCTTCTGGTGAGCTGCGACACGCATCTCCTCGAGGTTGATGCTCGGATCAGCAGAACGCGGAGGTGTGGCCGTGCCGACAGCTGTGTTTGCTGTTGAGGAGGCCTTATGGCTCTCCTCCACACTTCCTGCGTCCCTGTGTTTTTCGTCCATCGTAAAAGGTACAAACTGTTGTTGCTGGCGGTGCTGTGCTGCTTGCCTTTCCAGGGCGTAAGCTGCGAACTAACCCAAACCCAATTGGGCTTCAGCGGGCGTTCAGGACAGCCGTGGGACTCTTAAGAGAGCGCAGTTACTTGAGAGACCAAAGGATGCTCAAGAACACTCCTGTAATGGAAATCTTCCACCGAAGTCTGGGTCGAGGTGGCGGTCCTCGAAATTGCGTGCAAGATACAGACAAGACAAATTCAACCCCGATGTGGAAGGGTTTTAATAAGCAGTAAGGGGAGGGGTCAAGCTGGTAAACTGTGAGAGACGTTATGTACCAAATGAGTGCAGGTTTGTCATCGACCGAAACTCGGAGCTCGGTCCTGGCCGGGGGGCGGCGGCTCTTTACTTTTGAGGGTAGAACCTGATTTGCGCCAAGGCCGCCGATGAGAGAAGCGGTCGACGAATGCAGTAATCTAGGAAGGCCAAGATTAAGAATCAATGATACACAATGAGTGCAGGAAAAGTTCGGATGCAAGCTTGTTTAAAAGGAGATTTATGGACAAGGAAGGTAAAGAAAGGACAAAAAAAAAGAAAACAAGTCCCCAATTAGTAAACACAACCTTTGCCTCTAGACCCACATTCCCAAAGTGTGCTCGACGAAAGAGAAAAAAAAAAAAAAAAAAAAAAAGGGTATCCTTTAGGAAAGGACTGTTAAAGTACCCGGCGTGCGAGAGGGAAGGGCGGACAACGAGGTCTCAGAGCTATGCCTGTCATGGTAGGGCAAATTGTTTGCATGGGCATTGTATTGGTAATCGGTAATCCTGCCAGTCGGCTCGGAGAGAAGAAGTGTCCCGCGTTATGGCAGGGAAGGCTTGCTGTCCCGCAGGACCCCCCAAGCCCCATCCACATCTCCTTGATGGAATTTCAACGGCGCGCCCTTCCGGGGCAACTTGCCAAGTTAGCATGGACGTCCCCCTGTTTGTAGATGTTCGATTGGCTAGTGAGACAGATCTGATTGGTTGGCTAGCGCAGTGTGATCCACAATAAATTTTGGGCGTGGTACCAAGTTACAGGGTCATGGAAATTTGCCGCGTCTGACGGGGATTCAATCAGATATAGCTATGTAAGATGCATTATGAATCACTCTGTGGTCTTTTGGGACAGTACTATGTACTGTAGCGATCACCACCCATATGCAGTTTAGACTAGAAGTTTACTCAATAGTAACTTTTGGATTCACCTGAACTGATTCACGGCTCCCTACCTGCTTCGCACGTGCAACCATGTGGCGCATGAAAGATACGTGCAAATAAGCCAGAAAAGCATGCAATCAGGGCCGTTGAGTCCCAAAAAAGAAAGATGTGCCGATTCCAGTTCACCACAAGGCTCCAGGATCCGTTATCCCATCTCAGATGCGTTTGGTTTGGCAGATCAAAAGTGTGCCTGCCATGCGGTTCATGATTACCCCGTACTATATCCACGGTGGGGCACAACCGGAGAAGAACCGAGAATGTTTTTGAACCGACGGCAAGTTTCTACTCCGTACCAAAATATTTTGACAGGCAGGGCACAGAACTTACTCAGCTCTCCATGTATGGCGGCGGGCGGCCTTGTCCGTACAGTAGTAGTAAGTATCCTTAGTCCAGATCTGCAGAATAAAAATCACCACCAGATCAGCACAGCCAATACCTTTACAATGTGCTATGAAGAGAGGTCCCCACATCCATCGGCACCAAGCCGTACGTACTACACCGACCTGTTGAATGATGCAGTAAGAAATATATCATCTGTTCTGTTAGGAATTACTCACACGCCGCCTTTAGCCTCCCTGCCGCCTGCACATCATCTTATTGCTTCTGCCACGACAAAGACAACGACAAAACTAGAAGATAATTTTCATTCTTGTAACGTGGCTTGCGTGATCGTGTTACTTCTCTCGGGGCCTCGGGCGTTAAGAAGAATCCGGACCCCTGACCCACATGGAGAAACCGCGTGGAGCGCCGAACCACAGATTGCGAAGCAAGCTACACTAGTGGTAGGGCGTAGACAGGTGGCTTGGTGACAGTTTGTTTTTGCCTGCTGTTGGTACACCTGAAATAGGTAGCCAAGGTAGCTTCCAGATGGTAGGTGTAGAGAGTTAGATATTACCGTACTTAGCACAGTATTAAAAAAAATCAGATCAGATCGTTGTTCAATGCCAACATAAACAGCTATTTGTGATTTTTCTTAACGGCAGTTAAGCACGGAACTTGAGTCGCCTACGGAATTTCACTTTCATTAAAGATTTTCACCTCTGAGATAGGGTTTGAGTCGCTCGGTATCGCCAACGACCCCAGGATCATGCTTTTCTGATCGAGCAGCTCGGGCCCATTCAGATTTAGTGGAAATGTTTCTACTAAATAGACAAAATTTTGGCTCAAATAGTCGTCAGTGCGCCAACATCGTTCACATTCGAGTCATGACAAGTCGGACTCGTAAGGCTCAACATTGATCCAGCAAGTTTACATTCCAGGGCCTACCAAAAATAACACGTAAGAACTACCAGTAAAAACTAGGTAACTAAACCCGCGAGCGGATAAGCTGTCATGAAAACGAAATGCCGGTTCTCGCACGCTATGCCACGTAAAGTAACATGCCGGAACCTGACTTTTCTTTCCTTCATTCCTTCTTACTTTTTTCCGCTCTTGAAAATCCGTTCTTGTGCTCCCAAGCTCCGTCCTGATTGATCTCCACTCTCCCGTTGCCATGTGTTTCTTGCCTCCAGTCACTTCCATTGTGGATCGTTACTCCCGCCAGGAACGCTTTCCCAGATCAGATTGCTAGGCAACACCGACGCCAAGCGAAAACAACATGAAATTGAGTCTTACGAAGTACCTGCGGTGCCATATTTTAGCGGGGACAAAAACACATGCATCACCGACTAAATCTCTTGTGTGATTACTGAAGGGGGTAACCTTTTGGATATAGATTGACGAGAGATAAACCCTTTTTGATCTGCCTGCCTCGGTTGCTTGCCGGGTTACGATGGAGGGTAGCATTACATACAGCAAACGGGTACAAACTCTCACGTCAGGGAGGCCTTTTGCTATGCCACCTTGCCGCATAAATAGGTATATATGTACCTGCTATGTACGATATCTGGGTTTTTAGTCAGTCCGCAGTATCGCATTTCTACCTGTAAAAGTAAGTAGGACAGTATTCCCTTGCTGATGTCTGCACACGAATTGGACCCACATGGTGCATTTTTAAAGATCTCGTCAGAAATGTCTAGAAGGAGTAACAATTTGGTTGTGTGGATTCTGCTAATGCACGGTTGACCCGAGCCAAGGAAATATACGCAGGTAGCAGATATGGGTTGCCTACGGACTTAGGCTGCGAACGAACCGTTAAATCCGCGTTAATTCATGTGCCCATATCAATCATAGATTGGCTTGGCTACCGGCAGGAACATTCCGTACCAGGTAGCATGGAAGCTACCTGGGTACCTACCTACCTAGGTAGGTAAGGCAGGCAGCTTCAGACTTTGTTACTTTGTTTTTGTTTGCTTTTGTTCCGGTTCTCGAATCAGGTGTTTATCCAGCAATCATATCGCCAAGTCAATAAACAAAAGAAAAAGGCTCTTTGTAGCACCCATCAAAGGCTTTTCTCTATATGCAGCTGACATTGAGCTCCAATTTTTCCTTTTCTTTTTAGGGAGTCTCATTGATAACCGCCTTCACCAGATGGTCCGAATTTGCGAGTATACGAAGTATAAGTAAGTAGTATGAGATATCGTATGAAGCCAGCCACCCCGCCCCTAGATGGCCATAAGCAAGCCGACGGGATCTAAAGAAGAGAACGAGAAATAAAAAAGAAACAAGAGACATCTTACGCACAGCCTTTTTGTTGTTAACATGCAACGCCAATATCCATCCTATTGTTACTTCTTCAGAGGCGTGGCTAGGAGTAAAAGCTCAAAACAAAAAAGGGGGGTAAAGGGGTCCAGGTTTTTTTTTTGGTTCATCAAACAGAAACCACAGAAATTTTAAAAGAAACCCAGAAAAAAATAGTATTGTGTATATGGTAGCCCAGTGCCATGACAACGCCGGAGGGGATGCAGAGACGACAAAGTGGCGCTGGGAAACGTGCGCCTGGAGACATTATGAGATAAGAATGAAGATTTGGACAGTTTGCCATCGGAGCCCGTTCCCGCAATACGACGGACATATTGGGCATGTACTCTGGTTCAATGGTCTTCCACGCGCGGCTCGCAGTAAACCCCTGATACGTTGGTTTAGAGTTGAACGAGCCGCCCCCCGCCGCCACTCACAGCCAATGAAGTCTTGGCTTATGTGCAAGTAAATGTCGGTTCGGGTATATGGATTCACAGTTCAGACTCTGCCCCGTTTGTTTCCGTCACTGCCATTGGACTACCATTCTGTTGCCTCCTCTGTTGCCGAAGCCTTGCGTTTCCCACCGGTCGTCTTCGCGACGACGCCCCGTTTCGATTCATGTTCAAGTCTCCCTCCTCGTCATCCGTGTCCGGGTGCTCCTCGGTATACCTCTTTGCCTCGTCGAGCTCGGTCACGTTTTCGGGCTTGTCACGCAGCCATTGCATCCGGGGGCCTGACCGTGCAACCTCGGATACGCGAAATCCGTAGATCCTCGGCTCGTATATCTTGCCGCGGCCAAGGCCCGGCGCAATATTACGCGCGTGGAAGCCGTTGACCACGACACCGCCGATTTCCTCACCTTGCAGCCGCATGCTGCTAATCGAGTGTGAGTTGCCCGTCAGCCCATCGGCTCCGTGTTTGGTCAAATCAAACTCGGGGAAGGTCATGAGGAAAAGCGCGCCAAACGTTCTTCCGAAAAATGCACCATCCACGGTCTGGAACCGACTGTTAGGCGGGACATATACGTCCAGACAGCTCGGACAAAAAAGTTTGACTGTCCCGGCTCCTGGTATGTCCGAGAGCCCAACAGGAAGAGTCCGGGCGAGGTTGCAGTTGGTCCGAGGACACGACCCAAAGTGGCCGAGCTCGTATTTTTCTGACATCTGCTGGATGCCGGCGCGCGAGCATATGAATCGTTGATGGATTAGACCGTACAATAACTCGGCTGACGACTCGATCATGGAGAGATCGCTCGCTATGCGACTGTGGTTGCGGCGCTCCCCGTGCCTCGTTGCTGCGCCCACCCCATCGCCGGACTCATCAATCTCGTCCTCTTCTTCCTCGTCCTCTTCGTCTTCGTCGTCTTCGGGCTCGACGTCCAAGATCATCTGTGTCCGCGCAAAATCAGGGAAGGGTCAGTCTCCGATCCGTTTTAGTACAAGGGGTGCAAATTTATATCCTATATTGGGGACAAGGGAGAAAAAAAAATACCTCCAGTGCCTCCTTGTACATGGGGACCTGTGTTTGTAACCCGGTGAGGTTGAAATCATCCTCAATGAATTCCTCCGAAACCTCTGCAAAGTACTCGTGGCCGATAAGACTGCAAAAGGAGGAAATCCATGACTCTGGCGTTCCCGAGGAAGTCGACATTGCGACCGAGAAGAACGCGCTTGGCAGGCAGCGGGACCTGTATGACGGTGAGATGTCAAAGCCGCTTGTTTCGTTGGTCGAAGGGGGGGTGTTCGATGGGATGTTGCAGTCAAGCAGGGTGAGCCAGACGCGCGCTTCTCGTAAATCCTCAGCGGGGTAAAGTCGCAGGCATAATCGGTCGGGTCGACGGTTATCTGGGCGGATTGGCGTGGACGACCCCGATGCGTGAGGCGGTCAACAACAAAATTTAAAAAGAAGGTTGTATGATATGTCGGGCAAGATAATTGTGGGCTTGCAAATGATATAAGCTTGATTGCCAACGCAAAAGGTTCGTCGCACACCAAGTTTAAAAAAAAGATTTATGACAAGATTGATGTTTTTCTGCGCGCGCGGGTTGTATTGTGCACTTGTCAAGGCCGCCTAATTGATTCCCCCCGTGGGGCTGGGATTCGTCTGTAGCGCGGGCATGGGCGGCCACCAAAGATGGAGAATTAATCGGGCTTGCTGGGCGGTCAGGTTTGCGTCAGTCATCAAATGGTCCGTGCCTCCAAGTCGGTTGGTAACACACGGGATACGTACGGTACGGGAATGTGTGTAGTCACATGATGTGGTCCCATTTTCGCGTTCCAAATCCCAAATGCCAACGCGTAGTGATGTCAGGGACTACATTTAAAAACTCATTTCAACATTTCAACATATATCTCGTTTCAGTTCATGTTTAGGATGGAAGGCTGGGCGTCTTGCTTCTCACCATGAAGCCGGTCACATGGCGTCATTTGATTCGAGGCGCTGCTCTTGACATAAACGAAATCTCACTCGGTCACTTCCAACAAAACTTCTTCCAACCGGGACTGCCCGTTGTCCTTAAAAGCCCCCTGTCCACCTCCGTTGCCGACAATGCCCGCAGTCTTGCGCCCGACTATGAAGCTCTAAGGCCAACCAAGGGCTTATCTAAAAATTCCGGGCTGAGGCTATGGCAACAAAATACTATCATCACCAAAGACAAAGTTGAATATTCTTGCCATCAACCGCTTGCAAAATATTGGGACACTGTTTTTGGTGGAGATCACCATACATTATGTCCGTTTGAGATTGGCGTATCGCCACGAGAACAGCCCGGTCTGGCAGGCTTTCTAATGTGGATACGTGCAAGGCTGCCAAATATTCCTCGAGATGACAATGTTGATCATCAACCCTGCGAACAAGACAAACAGTTGGAAAGCCTACTCTCTGCTGAACTCTGCAACTGTACCCCTGGTTCATCAATGATCCGCTTCGAAGGTCCAATAAGTCTCTTCAAGCTTGCAGTAATGTACAATCATGCCGCATTGAGTTCCGGTGGTCAACCACTCGCCAACTTCTACGTTGCGCAACTGCCAATCGTAGATTTACCTTCGAATCTCCAAGCAGCCTTGGCTCCACCTCATCTTGTCCTGAAGGCAGGCAAAGGGGATGTGTATGGGGGTAGTCTGGTAAGTACTGAGCCCCTACAGTGCTGTCTGATGAAGCGGGCAAACTAATCATGAATGGTAGTGGATGGGCTTGACCCCAACCAAGACATCTTGGCATCGAGATCCCAATCCCAATATACTTTCTCAATCCGTGGGCAGCAAAGTAGTCAGGATGATGCCACCAAGACCAGGTGAGCGCGTTTTCCATGAAGTCCACAGTCGACTGGGAAGTAGAAGCTCCAACTCCCGATTCCGTGGCATGGAGTTGTTGGACGGCCCGGAAGCTACAGCTCTAGATGAAGCTGTTTGGGGTCCTGATGCGGATCGGATGCCGGAGATGATCGAAGCCAGACTGAACCCAGACGAAAGCATCTTTATCCCGCAGGGTTGGTGGCATAGTGTCAAGAGCTTCAACTCTGGAGCTGCATTGAGCGGTTTGCTTAACGTATCCGTGAACTACTGGTTCCGCTAATGCGGAAGGGCATCACCCTGCTACAGCGCTTAGGTATACCAATATCAAAAAAGCCGTCGGGGTATTGTGTCTCAATTTGAGTATCTCAAGTACAAAAAGACAGTGGAAATAAGATCAAAAGGCTATCTGAGATTAAAACGGCAAGACGGAATCCTCAGCAGATGTACCATAAGAACAACCCTTGGCTCCAACGGGGCAGTACTTTGCATGTAGAAATGCAATATGTTTAGTCATTAAACACCCAGAAATTCATTCCATCATTGGCCAGCTCGGCAGACACCACGCTCTAGTCGCATGCCCTCATCTTCATTAAAGTCATCCTATTCTCAAACTTTGGGCTCGGGCTCAACTGGGTTCGTCTTGGGCTTCTCAGTGGTCGTGGCACCACCACTGGCAGGCACCGTTCCAGGAACGGCGGCGGGCGAATCCGAAGCACCATCTTTGGACTTCTCAGCGCCAGCACCGCCGGTACCTAGGATCTTCTCAAGGCCAGCAGCCCTGGCCGCGCTACCACCTGCATCCTGCTTTTTGAGTTCAGCAAGCCGGACAGCCTCGGCGTGGATGTCCTGAACCTGTTTTGACGATTGCGTGTAGAAATCAACGATTTTCTTGCCGGTTGGGGTGCTGGCAGCCTTCTCAAAGTACGAGTTGATGCCAGTAAGCAAAGATGTGGCTCGGGTGGTGATGCCGTAGCTTTGGTCAGCAGTCTTGGCACGGTCAGTGGCGTGGTACTTCTGGTCAAGGTTCTGAAGAGTGCCGACGAAACGCGACGAGACTCCGTGCTGCTGATCCAAGTCGATGGCCTTTTGGATAGCCGCATCGCCGACTACGTAACCGTGAGCGAGGTACTCTGCCAGAATGCGCGCGCGTGGCTTATCCTCTTGAGTGATCTCATCCGAGTCACGGTCTGCATTGGTCTTTTCGGGGTGAGCACCGTCGCCGACAGGCGAGTCGGTAGTGACCGAGATGTGAGAGGGACCGAGCTGGGTGTTGTTGAGTAGAAGGGCCGTCTTGGCAGCCGTCTCCTTCTCGAAGATGACGGTAGCGCTCTTGGTCTCGCCCTCGGTGTTGACCTGAAGGTCGGTGATCTTGCCGCTGTCATCGAAACAATCAGTCAGCACATCGTCGTCCAAATGCACATTTTGCCTGTTGGCTGACTCGACCCCTGTCATGATGGGACGGAACTTTAGAAAGCTTACCAGAAGGCAAAGAAGTCTCGAATCTCCTTATCGTCGGTCTTGGCCGAGATGTTTTTAACTGTTACGGTGTTGGTCATTTTGAACGATTTATTAAGTTGCAGTGATTGATCGCGGTATTTGTTGTCTGGTGTTTGGGGTTGTTTGCTCAGAGGTTTTATGATTCCGATGAATTGAGGTGGAGGTATTTCAAGGTGAGGTACGAAGGTAAGGAAACGTAAGGGAACGGAGGTATTTAACCGGAGTGCTTGCGTTCGCGTGCCTGCCAACGATGGTCAAGAAGCCCGACGGTACGGTGGTGGGATGATGGCTTAGCAGGGGGCAGCAGAGAGGGGCAACATGACAACGTCATCGTTCGACTGTGAGTTGGTCCCTTGAATGTTACTGCCTGCTGATTGGGTGGCAAACTCCAACAACCGAAAAGGCTCTGGTCTATTCTAGGATACCTAGGTAGAATTATGAAGACAGCAAAGGAAAGAAAGAACTGGCCGCAGTTGTTTTGTACTACTGTTGCATGAAAGTAAAAGCTTTCTCTCGATTTTTTCTATGCTCTGTAAGTAAGGTAAGGTACCTACCTCCCTACGTACAAAACCTCGCTTGCCTCCTATGGTACTTAGAGGTCCTAGATGTGTTGTTGGCCACATCTTCCCGCCCCACCTCTACTTATGATCGATTAATGACGATGATCTACCAAGTAAATATTTGTCTGGGTATTTGCATGTGACGACCTCCTCATAGACAAGTAACCTTATGGATTTTTGTGAATGGAGCAGCTAAGTAAATATAATCATGGTCATTCGTGACTTTCAATTAAATTGAGCTGCTAACTCTGCGTTTGAGCGGTGCCGACTCCACCAAGGCAACCAATCTACGGTGCTTCCTAGACCCAGCGCATTAAATCCCATCTTCCTTTTCAAGGATGCGGCTTTGTGAATTTGTCCTTAACTGCGTCTTCCATAGGTCCCTTTGGGTTTGAGGAGAGATTCTGTGTACAGAGCCGGTCAGAATCATGGTGTACTTCAGAGAGAAGGATTCATTTGTTATAAAGTTTATCATACCTCCACTTGGTCCTTGTTAGACTTGTCCTTGTCCTGAGGGGTGTCTTGGAGACCTTGACCCGAGCCGGGGGTATCTTTGAGCTGAGCACCAGTCTGGCTCTCGGGGGGAGGTGACTGACGACCTTCTTGAGACGACATCTTGATTCTAGCTTGATAAGGCAAGGTGGTAGGTAGTTTGAAGGAGTTTGTACCCTGTGGAGTGATTGCAGTTTGGATGATTGTTTGGGAGAATGAAGTAACTTCGAAAATACTGACAGCTCGGAAACAATCTACCCAGGAACTGGCCAGAATTAAATACAAACAGCATCGTCTACCAGCTCCAATTGTTTTGGAAAAGATTCCACCCACGCCATGTTGCATGCAGATGATGATCAATTACATCACCACTACATAACTCATTGGCAGCCGCTGCTCGGTAAGATAGTGGCCGGGAGTTGTGTAAGAACAGCCCCACTAGACCTACTTTATGGAGTACAGACGAAGTACTACGGGCTGTCAAGCTACCTATCTAAGCTACCTTGTTTACCTTAGCTGGCAATGTACCTACCTACCTTACATAGGTAGGTTCTGACTGCCACAAATGCAGCAAGTTAGCGATGGAATGTACCTAACACTGTCATGTACGGAGTATCCGTTTACTACTTTACACTTTCCCAAGCGACTTTAATGCCTTACCTAGGTAGGTACCTTGCCTACCGCACCTTAGAAAACAAAAGAAATAATTGGATGCCATACTCCGTACAATACTGCGCCTGCCTGCCGCGTAACTAACGAAAGCCACAAAGACAATTCTCCACTGTTATCAAGTGGATCAAGTCTTCTATCTGGTAAGCTTGGTTCATGTGTAACTCTGCATAAGAGAGCCGGCGATTTACCGTAGATGGAAGAGCTCATTATGCTAAATAAAGCTTGGGCAAAATAAACACCTCCATTACCTGATGTTGAGGTTCCTTCCAATGTTAGAACTATTTTCGTCACCCTTTCTCTGGCTGATAGAGTGGAGGATGCAGGGGCGCAGAGCCGAGTAGCGGGGCCCACAGTCCCCGCTGGGTCGGCTTATTTCACAATTCACGCCCAGGGACACCCTCCCTTTGACACAACCATGGGCGAATCACACACGCCCATGTCGAGACTTGTTTACGGTTCGCATGAAATGGTTAATCAACGAAGGACAAGTGCCTCGGAGAGTCACGCAAGCTCCAGGAAGTAGTGTTTGTTTTCCTCTTGTTTTGTTGCTGTTTTTTATGGTGCTGCAATAGCGGATCAGAAACATTTCCCTTTCCCCTCTCTGTCTGTACTGCAGTGCGCAGCTAAAAGGCAACGATCCCTCACTACGTGCCTATTTGATTCATATGTGACTGGCGGCACTTTCGCGATCGACAACAAGGACACTCCACTTGCGAAACTACCAACTTTCCAAAGCTCGATATGCCAGATCTCAACAGCGTTTCTTCAGCCCCTCGTGCGATCGACGAAACTCGTCAACAGTCCTCGCACGCAATGCCTCCTCCGCCGGTGGCACAGTCGCCCTCCCTCAATATTCTTCCCTCGAACCAAACAGCCCACACATCTGCCACGACGTCGTCCTCCGCTCTTGCCTCACCACAGCTTCCCCCAGCTGCAGTCGCGTCCAACATGAGCTCTGACAATGCCGGAGCTGGGTCCGGTCCGGGACCGATACGGCATCCTCGTCCACTGACTGCTGCTGAATTGCACCTACAGCTAGAGAAGGAACAGGAGGCTGTGGTTAGTTGTTCAAGCTTCCATAATGAAGCATAATCTTGAAGCCTAAAAAATTGGTAGATGCTACGTCGTGCGCTTGTAGCTAAAAGATTAACTCCAAACCGCTTTATCAGGTCAACCGTCTCACCCGCGAGCTGTCAATTCTTCGAGCAGCACAGAATGCCTCAGTTGTTTCCAACACTTCGTCGACCTCGGCCAGCGTTAGCGGCGCTGAAGGAACACCTGCCACAGACTTGATCTCAGGTTCCGGATTCTCGATCCCCTCGACGAGCGGACGCCGGCACCACCGTACATCCTCCAGCCACAGTGCACGCAGTCAGGCCATCATGGGGACTTCGTTTGGGGCCGGTTCGATGGTTGGAACTGGGCCCTTGCCAGCTCCTGCAGGTCGGCCTTTTGCCACCAGTTTGAGTAGACAGAACAGCACCGCTTCGCGACGCAGCCGGGCTAGTTCTCCAATACCTCCAGTCCATCACTCGAACCCAATAGACATTGCACCCAGTGGCGGATACTTTCAAAGGGGTCAGCCTCCCATGGCATCCAGCTATGAGCTTTCCCCTGGTTTGATGCAAGCTACACACCGGTATGAGGAGGTAGCATACTACCGATCAGAGCTCGAATCTGCCAAGCGAGAGAATGAAATACTCCGCCGGCGCATACAAGAGCTAGAGCGAGCCGTCAGGGATCGTAGGACAAGTGACACCGGCCGAACACGGTCGGAGAGCGTGTCGACAACGGCAAGTGTGGCAGCTAGCACTGGCGGAGGCGCGACGGCGACAGGAACGGGTGTCATGGGCGGTAGCGGCGTGGGTGTGGCAGGCCGCAGAGAAGGTGGTGGACGGGACAGGGTCGTCAGTGTGGCCGGCAGTGTCGGTGTTGGTGTACCAGAAGACGAGGTTCGTGTGGGCGAAAGTGCGGCCAGTGCTGGATTGGGAACGGCGCAATCTGGGACTGCTGGGGTTAAGAGATCTACGACCTGAGACGCCATGACATTGTTGGGCTGAAGGCGAAAAGGAAGAATGCGAGCATAGCGGGGCTTTTGGCACGCGTGCTATCCGAGTTCATGAGCTTGGCAAAAGTTATGGATGACGACGAGCAAAACGTGATATGCTTCTCCTTTTTGGCCAAGATCATTTATTGCAACCAATTTTCTTTCTCGTCTCATTGTTCTCCTACGATTCTGCCTGTTTCTTGAGCTGCGGTTCTCGATGATTTCACTTGTTACCTCCTGCAGACGGTCAGAAAAGAGACTAGAACTGTTCTGTTTTGTTTTCTGGACCTTATTGTTGATATCGTGGAATTGAAAGATAGCAAATGGTCCCATATCATGATAAGTCGCAACTCATGTCAACCCATAAACCCAGCAATCTTTTAAGCGGCATGGAAAGACCAAAGTATGCCCTCTGCGGAGGCTTGGGGTTGTGTCATTTGCCGGGGCTTTTCCGTGTGGCTTTAGCCCGCCCAAGTCCCGGTTGCGTTGAGTTTTAAGCATATTTTCAAAAGCTTACCTGAGAGACTTAAGGTAGCTATAAGAGTTTAATCTATTATAGTTATTCTCACCTTTGACACCCCTGGCCTCTTAAGTGCACCAGTTTTGGTAGATATTGACCTATACGATTTCGTCTCTCGGGAACAATATCCAGAAAATAGTCATACTTAAAAACTAAAAAAGGTCTTTATAGGTAAATTTTATGGAATCACTGGCCAAGTGAGTAGAGTAAGTTATTGAACATACACTAGGTAGGTACCTGGGTTTACTGCTGGCTGAAGTATCTGCGCGATTCAAGTCGTATGTACAGCTTGAAGGAAAATCATAAAAACAAGAGCAATGGATAAAACAAAGCCCAGCCGCACCATGGCAATAGCATCATTTCATGTGGACATTTTTATACAAAGTAGTATGGAAGTTTCTAGTTGTCCACCTATGGGTTCATAGCGAGTATACTAGGTTGTTGCGGAACTGCCAGGTGAGGCAACTCCGTCGAAACAGAGCTGTGGGGGCCTGCTTTTCCGACGCAAATAGACTTCAAAATGAATCTCGTGCATATATGCGGGTTTAGCTCAGTTGGGAGAGCGTCAGACTGAAGTCCACTTCAGCCCTACATCTGAAGGTCATGTGTTCGATCCACATAAACCGCATTTGCTTTTGATTTTGTTGAGATTTTTGTTTCCCTTAGGTTAATTTAGGTACCCTGGGAATATTTGCTTGTAAAACTATACCAAGACCTTTTTTTTTTTTTTGTCTTGGCCGTGTTCATTGGCTACATCCTGGCAGAGAAATTCTGTAATTGGCTCTTGTCAGTGCTTTTTTCTGTCGATTGTTTTTTGTCCGGCGGTGATTACATTACACAATTTCAATAATAACTCCCTGCAGCTTTTATATAAGATTACTCCGTATATGGAACCTAAATGGGTTCTGGTTTTGCATCTATGCGTGTGTACATGCGTCTTTGCTGTCATACCAAATCGTGTAAGTCTCGTTGGACGATGAATTCCATGTGTAATATCGTCGTCTTGTCTCTGTCTTGCGCGCAAACGCCAGACAACAGAATGCGTCGCATCAGTTGGACGTTCGTTCGTAGCTGCCTATTCTGGCACTCAATTTGTCTACCACATCATAAAACATTCAGGCCAACCTTTTTCATGAGAGTCTTTGTTTTCTTTTGGTAAAATTTATTCTTCCGACCTTTATTTCATGCCTTCACTCACATGTCTACCGGTATCTCAAATTCAAATGCCGTTACAACTACAGGTATGGATGATAAACAGCCACTATAAACTAGACTATTCTTGTTCTTCACCTTCACTTTTAAATGGCGGGCACTCTCCAGAGCCAGCAAGCGATACTTGGCCCCAATTGTACCGAAAGATGTCGGTAACCTGATGTACAAAATGTTGTTGCCTGTGGCTCCGTGGAGCAAACGAGCTTAACAAATGGTCATTGTGACCCTGAAATTGTCTCGGCCAGAACCAGTGAGTCTCTTCTCCAAAGCTCACCTGCAAACAAGTTTTTACCCGCACCCAGGCTGGTGCTCTTTTTTCCCTCTAGCCAAGTAGCCTTTCATATATTCAGTCCTCCCCATATGTCATGTCCTCTATTCCGCCTCTTCTCACTCGACACTAACCCACAGTCACGCACCTCTCCCACACTGATATTGGATCGAGCCACAAACCCCCTCAAGATGGCACAGAACCCGAGCTTATTTGTTTCTGAGCTCGACGCTTCTTCTACTGATGTCGTCCCTCCTCACCCCGTGGCCAATCTGACGCAGAACAACTCTGAATCCCCCACTATCGAGACACTGTACGAAGGCGATAACAGTAACTACAAGCCGGGTACCTACTTGAACTGGCAAGCCACGCCCTTGAAGCAGGCAAAAGGCGAAAACAACAACGCTATCACAGTGTACATGATCAAGGACCTGGACCAGCCCAACGTCGTTGGCAACGTTCCGCTTGAGCACTACAGGATAGACGTCCGAGATCGCGAGCTGGTGGCTTTCTTGGAGCCGATTCTCAAGAAGAAGCACGCCCATCTGAATGTCTATGACACAGCTACCTTCATCAAGCCTTTCCAGGTACTGTATGAATGTCATGAGGAGATAGTGAAGCTTTGCAATGCCGCGGCCGAAGATGACAAGCTCAAGCCTCTTCTAAAACTCCTCGCCAAGGTCTTGAACGATGTCTTTCTTGACACCAAGTTCAAATCAATTGGCTCACTGAAGCAGAACGGGCTCATATCCTTCAACACAGCCTGGGCCTTCTTCCAGCATGGCACCACCGTGCTGGCGACGATGGACAAGACTGAGCTGCTTTGCAAGGTTGATCAGGCTAGCTACACGGTCGACCAGATTGGCAAGCAGCAGCTGACAATTGGATGCAAGGTCATATGCTTTAATGGTGACACTTTTGTCTGGGAGGACCATGTGCTTACCATCGACCACTTCGCTGGCAACAGGCCAGTGGCTGAGCTCAATAATTATCCCCTGGTCTTCCACGAGGATCCCGATATGGTCATGTCTCGCCTTGTGGCTCAAGGCCACAAGATTTTGGAATTTCAAGGCCTGCAGTGCAGGGCATATGATGGCATTGCAAGCGTTCTCGAGCCCGGAGCGGGCTTCCAGAGGCGACATGTAAGATCATTCTCTGATGCGCTCCTGAATCTTGCTCACTGGATGGTCTGATGGCTTTTTCTAACGTTGAATTTGTTTTTCGGTGCTTCAAGGTCGATGGTCGGATCGTGATCGACGTTAAGGGGTTCTACAAACACGCCATGGTATACGATGCCGTCTTCCTAGACCGTCTCCGGACTATGCGCCAGGACAGGAAATCTGGAAAAAGTCAACCCGTCGTGGTAGAGCAGAAATCCAATGTATTCAACGAGCGACTTGTTGATGCAGGGCAAAAAGCCGACAAGGACGCCTTAACCCTGAATGAGGAACACCTGGCTTTCCTGTTTCCTCTACTGAATGGATACTTGCTCAAGAAGAAGACGTGGGGTAAGTCGCAGCAGGGCTCTATACCGACCTTTCCAAGCTTTGATACCAGCCCGCTCTCCAAAGAGTACATGCTCACCAGTGTATGTGAAACTACAGCGAAGTTCCTCATTGACCATATTCAGCCTGTCTGCTGGAACGACGACGCATACGATCATCTTGTGCACGACGAGTATCAAAAGGATCAGATTCTGTCCTTTGTTGCGAATCACCCAACAGACAATAAGAAAAAGTCAGAGGGTGTCATTAGCGGCAAGGGTGAGGGCCTTCTGATTCTTCTGTCGGGACCTTCGGGCACTGGCAAGACCCTTACAGCCGAGGCCGTCGCAGACAAAGCCCGGCAGCCGTTGCTAAACATTCACGCCGAAGACTTAGGGCTCGTCGCTAAGAATCTTGGCTCCAAGCTCAAGTCGGTGCTCGAGCTGGCCACGGAAATGGGCGCTGTTGTGCTGCTCGATGAGGCGGACGTGTTCATGTCCAAGCGGAACTACAATGATATCCACCACAACGAGTTCGTTAGTATATTCCTCCGCGAACTTGAGTACTTCCGCGGCACCATGTTCCTGACCACGAACCTGCTGGAAAACATCGACAATGCCTTTCTCAACCGCATGTCAATGCACATCGTCTTCAAGCCCCTGAGCACGGGAACCCGCGAGGCTATTTGGGACAAGGTTCTGGCACGTCAACTGCAACAGCCCATGTCCCTAGAGGCCAAGGTTGGTCTCCCGGAAGGTGAGGCGCGGCTGAGCGAGCACGAAATTCAGGAGCTGGCCCGATGGAATCTCAATGGACGTGAAATCACAAACGTGGCGCGCATGGTCAGGGCCTTGTGCGACTACAAGGGCCATGCCATGACGCTCCAACGGTTGGAGAGCGGCATCAAGGTGACCTCGCCGTTTGCGATAAAGAGTGACGTTGACGCAGGCTATGGTTTGTACTACTGAAAAGCTGGAGATTAGCGATCCGCGTGTTGGTGAAGAAGAAGGCATTGATGACTAGGAATAATGGCCACGGGTCTTGGGGGTTTAGGGATTCGGCATAACCTAATAGTATGAGGCCTAACTGGCCGGGCGATCTCGGCATGCTTTGGGAGTGGATGGTGGATGGTGGATAAATTTTTTTAATTTTCTTTTCTCCTTTGCCTTTTCCCTTTTCTTTTCTTGGGAGGAATCAGATCGATCTGCTCTCCACATTTCCCTAATTGCTCATTCTGTATCACGTTGTCCTGCAATTCGGCGAAATGCCCTCCTCTAATTGAGATTACTACACAATTTTTTTCTTCTTACATTCACAATACAAAATGACACACTTGCGAAAGTCTGGCCGTCATACAATGGATATCTTTCCGGGTAATTACCCTCGCAGTGGTAAAAACAGAATACCGGATGGGGTTGGTTACATTGCATATCGACTAGGCAAAAGAACATATCGAATGGGGCCGGTTACATCGCATTATGATTCGAGGGGAAAGAAAGAAGCAGCTTTGTCAAGTGATACTCGTAGAGGGGGTCTTAAACGGCTTATATGTGGTGTGTTATGCGCCTAGGCATGGAAACCAGGTATAAAACTTGGGTGTCTTGCATGCACCATGGCCAGTCGATTGTCTTAGACAGCCAGATCTGGGGGGGGAGTCTATACACCCAAAGTTGTGAAAAAAAAGACTCAAAATGGCTGCTCGGGCTTTGTTGGCGGCTACATACCTTGTATTTGTCACCGTCTGTGGTGCCAAAGAAGCTCAAACGCTTCCCTTGACTGTCGACCTTGGTTACGCTCTCTACCAAGGAGTGAAGAATACTACAACCGGACTGAGCGTCTGGAAAGGGTAATTATACGATACAGCTTACAAGAAAGCAAACTCCCTTCGAAAAAAAAAGAAAAAGCCCGGAACGAGTCAAAGATTCAAACTAAGCATCGGTTCCATACAGCATCCAATATGCGGCCCCTCCCACAGGAAATCTTAGATGGCAGGCACCACGCGTGCCCGAGACCAACAGGACTACAGTCCGGTCCGGCGCAAACTTTGGACCTGTCTGCCCCATGCAGTTCCCAGCCCCGTCACCGCCGTCCTTTGTTCCAGGCAACGAGGACTGCTTGTACCTGAACGTGTACGCGCCGAGCATGACGGCGTGTGCGGCCAACGGTACAATAGACGGCCCTGGTGCTGCTGCTGCCCCCTTGCCGGTCTATGTTTATATCCACGGCGGTGGCTACGGGCTCGGGGACGGCACGATGCCTATGGAAGCCTTGCTGGCTGCTAACGGGAACAGTTTTGTTGCTGTGACGATACAGTACAGAGTAGGATTTCTTTAAGCTCTTCTCTACTCATGGCTCGGTATACTCTCTCCCTCTATCTCTATGTCTCTCTCTAACCTTTTAAGCCGTGACCACTCACAGACCGGGGCGTTTGGCTTTGCAGCATCGCCAGAGGTCAAGGCCAAGGGCGTCCTCAACGCAGGACTGCTGGATCAGGAGTTTGCTCTGAAGTGGGTGCAGCGTCACATACAAAAGTTTGGCGGCGACCCGAGGCGGGTCACCATCGGCGGCGAGTCCGCGGGCGGTGGGAGCGTTATGCTTCTGGCGGTTGCGCGGGACGGGAAGCTGGGCGAGCGGCTTTTCACCAACGTGAGATTTACTTTCTGTTTCCCATGCGATTTGGATTTTTGTTGGGCATATATCCCCTAACGATCTTGCAACACTAACACCGTCTCCACTTCCTCCAAAAAGCTCATTTCACAGTCACCATATCTTCCTACGCAGCCGAGATACGATGATCAAGTCATAGTGAAACGCTACAAAGCCTTTGCCAAGGGAGCCGGGTGTCCAGTTGATGGTCCTGCGTCGTTTGACTGCTTGGTGGCGGCGGATACGTTGACTCTGCAGTATGCTAGCGCGAACCTGACTGTGGGCAGCCTGGTTCCCTATTCAAACTGGTAAGTCGTAAACATGTGCTTACAAAAACCATCTCTCTCGTTAGAGATTTACATGCATAGGAACTGTATACTACCAAAACCAGGCTAACAAGACTTTTATTCGTCTCTCTGTAAACAGGGCCAACATCCCCGTTACTGATGAAGAATTTCTCACCGCACCTACAAGCCAGCTTCTGGCAAGTAAAAGGCTCAACGGCAGGAGGATACTCGCTGGGGTGAAGACTCCCCCGCTGCATACCAAAAGAAATATTCATGTTTTTATCAGGAGGTGATGAGCTAACCACCCACAACCCAGAACGTCGCCAACGAGGGATCCCCTTTCTCCCCGAAAAACATCAACACCGAAGATCTCCTCCGCGCGTTTATCAAGCAAAACTTTGTGAAGCTCTCTGATCGGCAGGTGACAGCCATTCTCGATGCATACCCCAGTGTCCCGGGCCCAGACGACCCCAACAGCCCCCGCTTCGAAACCGACGGCTTTGGTCCCGCCACGGCTGTCAATGTCAGCCAGACCGGCACCGGACATCAGCAGCGCGCATCTGTTAGTCGTCCCTTGTTATGCTGCATGCTCTCTCTCTCTCTATCCGGGCTGTGATTCTCAGAAAAAACCTAGAAAAATAAGTACTAACTTGTACTAACTTGTGATAACAATACCCACAACGAACAGGACATATATGCCGAGGCTACATTTGTCTGCCCCGCATACTGGATTGCCGACGCGTTCAGTTCCTCGCCCGGGCGTGAGAGCTACAGGTTCCAGTTCTCGGTTCCTTATGCGAGCCATGGTCGGGACAATAATGCCGTCTACGGACCGGACCGCAGCAGCCACGGCCCTGATCTCAGGCTTGCTTTCCGCCGTAAGTTTTCCTTGTTTGCGCCAGAAGAAGTTGCCAACTTTGGAAAACTTGACGAAAAAAAACCTTCAAATCGCTGACTGTCATCATTTTCTCGTCACCCACTCCCCCCCAAAAAAAGGGATATTTGGAAACTTCATCCTCAAAGGAAACCCATCAATCACCAGCGGCGAGGCCAATGGTGCATCTTCATTAAGCCCGGACGCGCCCAACAACGCCACCATGTGGCCGCAGTGGAATGTCGAGAACCGGCAGATGCTGAACGTGAACCAGACCGGCGGAGAGCCGTACTCGACCGTGGTTGACGGGGCGACCGTGACCGAGTTTACAGGGCCGAGCCTGAGGAACGACTTGAAACTCGTCGACGCCTACTCCTGGGAGGGTGGAAGGGGTAAGAGGTGCGACTTTTGGCAGATGATCAACCCGGTGATTCCCCAGTAGCGGTTGCTAGGGATGTAATATGGGTTCTTAGTGGTGGGAGCTGGGGTTGTGAGGATGAAGAATAGTTGGAGGAGAACGATGCGATAACTTTTCAGGACTTGAATTCAACCTTTGAAACGTCGCAATGCTGTTCCTTTGTCCTGTTCTTTACTTTCCAAGCATGACTTTAGATATGCACAGAATCAGATACGAATATACGAGAACAAGCTGTCTGACTTGTCTTTTCTTTTTCACTTCGAGTGAGTCCATTTGAAATCAAACAACGCGATAAAAGGCACTTAAGGTACCTGCTTTGAAGCGAGGTATAAAATGCCTTGCCTGCAAGAGATGATATATTTATGAAGACTGACCAATGCAATGTTCCTCTTGAAACACAAATATGAACTCACAATTTAGCAGAACACCTAGGTGTAAATACTACAGTAATGGGTACGTGTAACTGAGTAGGGATAAATTTCTAGCACAACTATCATATACCGGTTTACTTGACATAGAGACTGTACACCAGTCACTTACCAAAAAAAACACCTAACGACCTTAGGTTCTTCCCGCAGCAGGAAAGCCGGGGATGTGATAGAGATTCGGCGGAGACATGCCCGAGTACCTCATCGCAGCGCGCACATATAGAGCCGTCAACTGCGTGTCAACGACCACGACGGCGGACCGCGGGAAGATGCTGACCGAGTGCAGACGGAGCACCCCGGCCGTCCGATTCAGGAACCTCGACATGCCGCGGAGGTAGTCGTCCACGCTGCCCGCGTACAGGTCCCTCATGCCGATGAATATCCCGGGACTGTCCTCGTGGTCCGCGGCTAGGTTGTGCCAGTACACGTCGATGGTGTCGGCGTCGTCCTCGGGGTGGGCTGTCGACTCGCGGCGGCTGGATCTTTGGCTCCGGCTGCTTGATTCCTCGGAATGCCGACTGCAGTCCGGTTTAGTCTCATCCTCCATCTGTCGTGCTTGCCATCGCCAGTCGGGGTTTCGGGGGCCGGGGTCTCGGATAATGGAACGACCTGTCACTGGAGAGGAGTACACATTGGAGCCTGACTGTTCGCTTCCGGATGCATCTCCTAATGAGCCTGGTCTCTTTTTAGCCGCTGGGCAATTCGTGCTTGGAGTTTCACTGCCCATGGAGCTTTTATCCTGCCGGGTGTTTGCATTTCCAGGACAGCTGCTGTTTTGCAGGTTTTCGAGCAGTGACAACATGGCAAGGTGTAGCTTTGGTTGCGTATTTGACAGGATCGATTAGGTTTACCGAAAGTTATCTTTATTTCTACCTTGTTGCTAAAGCTGGAGTATTTTAGTTGATCAGATTGGTCAGGTAGGTAGGTGTATATATAATCCCTGGCACAAGTCTTCTGCAGTGCATAAATTCTAGAGATAGAGGCATTGGCCCTTTTAAATTCATTTTGGGAAAGGGGCATGGCATATGAGCTTCAGTGACTGAGTCTCTTGATAGGGGAACTGCATTGGGTCAGATCTATTTGTGATTCACGAGCACAAAACGGCGAAGATTAGGCCTGGGTATTCGTGCCTAATAAAGTCGACTTTAGACCGTTGACTGGAGTTTCTTGTGTATACCTAGATATTACAAGTCTTGTTGACTCTAGTGTTAGACTAGGTTATTAGGCCATTGGGAATTTCAGCTGGTATTTTTTTCCCCCGAGTGGCACTAAAAGAAAGAAGTACGCACTCCGGGACCAGCGGCATTCAGTAAATAACTGAGAACCTGATCAAGTTGCCTTGATGTGTAACCACTCAAGGCAAAGAAAGGCACACAGCCTGACTGCACTCTGGGTCAATGGCAGTTGATCCGACGACGCATAATGAATGTCAAGTGAGCGAGGACTTTGCGCTAAATCCCCATAGAGTTCGATGTTCGGTTCAGATGGTGTCTCGAACATCTCGATTCATTATCCTTTGTCCCAAAATCCAGGTGAAAGCGAGTTGAGGAAAAGGAAAGCCAAGCAAACCGTTTTTAATGAATATCGCTCGCTCGGAAAAAAGGTTTCCAGTAGAATAAAGATCTCGCAAAAATTACAAGCATGGTAGGAATTGGAAGCTTCTCCCTACCTAGTAGGTGCGTCGCAAAAAAATGAAACCGCTATTCCCTAGGTGCCCCCGTACAAAGCTCACAGGACCTGGGCTAGCGTCGAGTCAGTCAGATCCAGGCAACATACGGCAACATCAGCTACCCCATGCGGCCCGTGGATCTGAGTTCCGCCTGGTGACGTAGTGGAACCACCAAAGCTATAGCTCCAAATAGCTACGGCGATAAGCCCGATAAACACCATCAGACCCCGGCTCAGGTGGGGTTTCGTGGGGCTTTTCCAGTGAGACGGGCTGCTTTGTCCGCGCGTGCTGTGCTTGTGACCTTGTCTCGCTCCCTCAGGCTTGGATGAACCTCGCTGCCCGTTGCGGGCTTTTGGGAATTTTTACTTTTGAGGGTTTCCTGAAACTTCCCGAAAGAGACCAACCCTTGATACTTTATTCTCTTATATCCTCTTTCCCCTCCTGTGCGACCGAGTTTTGCCCTAGACTTTCGAAAGGCATCATCATCTAAGAGCCCATATCTGACCCCTCAGACTTTCGCCATGTTCGACATATTTGCCAAGCTATTGTCGTACGTTTTTTTTTCTGCTATTCAAAAAAACTAGCAGCCAAAAATAGCACCATCAATCAACCTGCGCTTACTTGTGATCCGATGCCTGCGCTGCTGGATTGAAGCTAACTCCAAGCCGTCACGGCTACTACCAGCTCCATCGCGTCCTTCCTTTTCCCTCTGTTCGCCTCTTACAAAGCTCTCAAGACTACCGATCCCGCACAGCTTACACCATGGCTGATGTACTGGGTTGTCCTCGCCTGCGCGCTCTTGGTTGAGTCGTGGACTGAGTGGTTTCTCTGCTGGTGAGGTCTATCCCAACGATCCAAAAACCATGACCACCCTGCTAACCCATACATCGAATACCGCAATCGGCTAGGATCCCATTTTACGCATATATTCGTCTCCTATTCCTCCTCTACCTCATCTTGCCTCAGACACAAGGCGCCCGCGTCCTCTATCAAGACTATATCCACCCGTACCTGCAGGAGAACGAAGACCACATCGATGACTTCATCGCATCCGCACATGACCGGGCCAAGGCCATGGGGATAATGTACTTGAGGCAGCTGATTGAGTACGTCAAAGTCAACGTCCTGGGTATGGCCCCGTCCCGGGTCGAGGAGCAGCAGCAACCACAGGCCCAAGGCTACGGCGGTCAGGCGTCATCCGTAACCCAGAACCTGCTTGCGCGGTTCACTCTACCTTCGGCACGTTGGTCCGGTGCTGGTGGCGACTCCGACGGCAACAGCGGCGCCGCCAACGACTTTTACGGCATGCTGGCTGGCGCCGTGGGCGCCGCTATGAGCTCGGCCGGCGGTACTAGGGACAACCAGCAGGGCCCCGGCGTTTCCCGATCCGTCATACCCAGCCATGTGAACGAGGCCGACAAGGCCACCTTCATCGCAACGCAGCGCGAGCGCCTCACCACCCTGCTGGCGGCACTGGACCGCGAGGCCGCGAGCGTGCAGTCTGGGGCGTCATCAGCCTCCACGCCTGTGCCGAACAATTCGTCGTCGCAGGGCTTCTTCCGCGTAAGGGATGTGGTAGAGGGTCTGGCCGACACGGCGGCTGGGCTTACCAAATCGCGCAGCGAGACGGACTTTGAGAACATCGATGCCATGAGCGGGACTGAGGAGGTTGGAGGCGACGAGGACGGTTCTCTCAGGCGTCGGACGCAGGCAGCGGGCGGTTCTTGGATGCCATGGGGCTGGGGAGGATCACAGTCGCCGGCGGCTGGTGACCCTGCCAACCCTGATAGGTCCAACGTTGGCCAGAGCTCTGGCGTGAACACCAACGCCGGCCAGTAACTGTTTCTTGTTTTGCCCTTAGCTATTATTGAGTCTGACTTCTTTTTGAGTTCATTCTTTTGGTTCCGCATGTGATCTCACGTCACTTGTGGAGTTCATTCTTCCTTCCTGTTGGCGGCTCGTCCCGACGACTGGTAGTATCTTTGAGTCTTACAGGATAAACAGGATTACCATCATTAGATGTGAGCCGCAATGGCCGAATTGGAATCGAGTTGTGTTATCCTTGAAGTGCCCTTGCAACAAGACCAATGCATTTCCCGTTGATGTTCACATGTGCCAAATTAAGCTTAGAGATATGAGCGGAGGGATCGCCCGGCAAATTTAAGCTGGGTATGCTGTAGGCTGTTCGTGTTTAGCAATCCTCTGTACATGGCCCTCTAAAGTTACACGGAGTTCTATCTCTTACAAAAAAAAAAAAAAAAAAAAAAAAAAAAAAAAAAAGAGTAATGTACATGGCAGAACAAACATCCACATGTTGCTAGAACATGCTCTACATGTTCAAGTAGGGGGGTATCTCTGCGTAAATGATAGGAACCGGAGTGCTTTCTTGCTGTTTCTCAAGCAGTCGGCTTGACCTTCCAAGGATAACCAGCCTCTCCGTCCTTGCGCATCCAGATCTGGCGCTTGCTCTTGTTGACGACGTGCTCGACCCAGACCTGCTTGGCGTGCTTCTTTTTAAAGTCTCTAATGAACCGGGGGTCCCAAAGCTCCGAGCCTATGCCTAGGTCCTTGCAGCAACGCATCAGAGCGTTGGACTTGCAGCCCTCGCCCGCCGTTGGGATGGACTCGTCGCTAAAGTATTGGCACTCGCCGCGGGCCTGTGAGACGTATCTATAGATAGTGTTGAATCATGGGTCAGTCAGGTCCTTCTCGGGTTTGCCCAATAGCATTTCAATGACGCGCGACTCGCTGGGTGGGTTGCCGCCTTACCTTCCGTGCGCGACCAGCGCATACTCCCTAGTCACGACCTTCTCGCCGACGATGAGATCACCACGCGGCGCCAGGCCCCACGCTCCCGGCCCAAACGCCTTGTTGAGGATGCGGCGGTACTTGATCTCGGGCAGGTACAGGATTCCGTCGGGCTTGACCTCGACGTCTTCGGGGTCGATGGGCGCCATGAGGATGGCGGCCGCCTCGGGACTGAAGGGGCTCTGTCCCAGGCCGTGGAACGACTCGGACCAGTTGATCGTCGCGCCGCCCTCGCCACCGTCGGGGTGGCTGCTGGCGGCGATGCTCTTTGCGACCGTCGACGCCTCTGGCACGGGGGCAAAGTTGGATGCGATGCTGGGCGGAGGCACGGCGGCTGCTTGCGGGTCGAGGATCGGGTGGGACGGCGGCTCCGGGTCGGATGCGGCTGGTGTGGGGACGGGTTTGCGCGCCGCGGCCGGCGTCGCCCTCGCGTACGTCTTCTTCGCGGCCGGTGCCGGGCTGGCTGTTGTTGCTGCCGTCGGTGCTGGGCTGGAGGGTGCTGCTGCTGCTTTGTTCTGGGCGGGCTTCCAGTAGCTGACGGATCGGGCGTTGGAGGGCCCTGAGGTCCTGGCTCGTAGCGCCGAGCATGACCGTAAAGGCCGCAGGGTGCGGGCTGCTAATGAGGACATTGTGTTTTGTTTTATGTGTCTGATTGGGTGGGGATGATGGTGGTGATGTGAATTGTTGCAGAGGGCGAAATGGCGTCATGAATTTTTTTTATTTTTTCGTTCTACGAGAATCGCGTTGTGAACCAACAGCCTGCACCCCTGTCGCGTTGAGATGACTGACAGTTGGAGTGGAGTGTCTTTGTCAAATGGTGCATTAGGTGCACCTAACTAAGGTGGTTGATAGGTATACAAGACATGTAAAACTCAGATACACACGGCCTAGCCGGATTTGCTTCAATAAGAGCAATAATATAATACATTCCATTCAAGAGAATCGAGGATATTATGCATCTTTCGTCTCGGTCCTCTTATCGTTGTTGTGTGCTTTCCAACACTCCTTAAAACGCTCCATCTGTTGGAATCGTGTGCAGGGTAGGTGGAGTTTTGCATCTTTTTAGCAGGCAGTTCACCAAAAGACTAGAGGCGATTTCGTCTCTGACGTACCTCTTTTGTGCATTGCCTCCAGTCCTTCTTGTCTGAGTGACATTCCGTGAGCTTCCAATTTTCCTCGGAGCACCCGGTGCTGAAGATGCGCTTGTCCCTGGAGCGGTGAGAGTTTTTTTTTTGTTTTTCTTCTGATGAGCGCAACGCTAGACCCAGGTAGGCGCACCTCTGACAGCGGCAAAACTTACCACTCGTCCGGCTCGTCGTCGTCCTCGGTCGAAGCTTGCTTGTTTTCTGCTTCGCTCTCGGCTTTGGTCATGATTGTTACGGTGGTTGTAAATTTTGCAACTCTCAATTGTTTGAATATCTTTATTTTTTACTGATGATTCTTTGATTTCGTTGGGCCGAAATCCTGCAAAAGCTTATTGAAGAATTGAATTAGTTGAGGGATACATCGAAAGTTTTCTATCAGAAAACAAAATCTCATAGGACGCTATTTGCTCAGGGTCGTTCTAGGTTCACTGCGGCGCCCCACGACAGCACCCACCATTCGTTCCTCAACAGATCAGAACATCCGCTCCCTTCGTCTCATTCAGAACGTCCGTTGCCTTTACATTGGCCATCGGAATTGCAAAATAATAGACAAGCAGGATAAAATGGCTCCAATCCGATTGAACGTATTGGTTTATACGGGTGAGTTTGAAACTTCCGGTTATACAATCCTAAGAAGAAGAAAAAAAAAAAAATAACAAGTCAACCATCAAAAATACAACTTCTGACTCTTTGAACAAAAGGTAGCGGCACCACTACTGAATCTGTTAAGCATGCCGTCTACACCCTACGCCGACTCCTGGCACCCAACTATGCAGTGTCCACCATAGATGAGAATGCCCTTCTCAAGGAGCCCTGGGGACCAACATGTGCCATGGTAGTGTTTCCTGGGGGTGCTGATCTCAAGTATTGCCAAGTCCTGAACGGTTCCGGCAATGATTCAATCTCAACCTTTGTCCGCAGGGGAGGCCGTTACCTGGGTTTCTGTGCTGGCGGCTACTATGGGTCTGGTCGCTGTGAGTTCGAGGTCGGAAGCAAAGAGGGCATGGAGGTCATTGGCTCCCGTGAGCTAGCCTTTTTCCCTGGGACCTGCCGTGGCAGTGCATTCAAGGGTTTCAAGTATCATAGCGAGGCTGGTGCCAGGGCTGTCAAGCTGAGAATAAACCGCAGCGAATTTGCGGACCAGGCGACAGCCGGACTGCCGGACACCTTCCGCAGCTATTATAATGGCGGTGGTGTGTTTGTGGACGCCGAAGCGATGAAATCGCAAAACATCCATGTTCTTGCAGAATACGCCGAGGATTTGGATGTAGATGGCGGTAGTGGAAAAGCCGCTATTATCCATGTTCAAGTCAAGGATGGGCATGTCATTCTGACTGGTCCACATCCTGAGTATGCTTTTTCCTCGTAATTTTGGTATCGAAGATGAGAAACTGATATACTGACTGACTGCCTGGTGATTAGGTTCGACCAGGCCCAACTAAATGCTCCAAGACCAGAAGTCAAGGGCTATGACAAGCTCATTCTGGATCTTGAGGCAGATGAGCAAGCGCGCATTGCATTCCTCAGGGCTGCTCTGATGAAAACAGGGCTCGAGGTGGTTCAAGACCCGGTGGGCACTGTCCCCTCTTTGTCAAGCCTACATCTTTCCTCTGCCAACCACCAAGAAGTTGGTGACGTGCTATACTCTTTAGGGAATGTCCTTACTGAGCAATCCGACGGAACAGAACTCATCAAGGCGGAGATCAATTCGTTCCGCGTTGTGAACCCATCTTCTACGAAAACGTGGGACATGTCAAGCCTGAGCAACGCCGTGAACGATAGCGATCCCAAGCCAGACAAACGCGAGACTGATATCAACGATCAACTGATAGTGTTTGCCCATGAAGATTCTTGGCCTCAACACAAGGAAACACCACACTTTGACCATGAGTTGTATTACAGCAGTCTCAGCCGCTATAGGAGAAAGGAGCGAGATTCTCGTGACTGGGGAACCACTCTCATGTACGGAGAAGTCGTGACCAGTACAAACACTATGCTGGAGAAGTACGAGGTCCCATCCTACAAGGCTCTGAATGTCATGTAACATGCCTGTCGTCTGTCTCGTGTGCTTCAACTGACAAGCCCAGGAACCCAACCATTCTCGGAAGTATTCCCACTGGGTTCACCTTCACTGCGACAACACAGGTTTCCAGTAGAGGTCGAGGCAGCAATGTTTGGATAGCGCCACCGGGATCGCTAATGTTTTCCGTCCTAATCAACCACCCTGGGCATTTGATGACAACCCGTCCAATTGTGTTCATACAGTACCTTGCAGCTGTTGCTATTGTTGAAGCAATTCAAGGCTACGACAAGGGATACGAAAAGATGCAAGTCAGGCTGAAGTGGCCTAATGATATCTACTGCCGCGACCCAACCAAGCCCGAAGGCCCACCTCACTACGTCAAGATAGGGGGTATACTCGCCAATTGTTCCTACAGTTCAGGTAACTATCAAATTGTGCTTGGGGTTGGCATCAACACGAACAACTCCCGACCGACGACATCGTTGCGCGCGCTCGCCGAGGCTGCAGGCTTGCCACCTCTGAAGCTGGAGCAACTCCTCGCCCGGATCCTGACGCGCATGGAGGCCAGATACAACGGTTTTACTATGAAGGGGTTCTCTGGTGAACTCGAGGGCGCATACTACCGCCACTGGCTGCATTCTGACCAGGTGGTCACACTCGAGATGGAGGGCGGTGTGAGGGCCAAGATCAGAGGGATCACCAAGGACTGGGGGATGCTGGTGGCCGAGGAGCTGGGGCTGGGAGACAGGACTACGGGTAGGACCTTTGCCTTGCAGAGTGACGAAAACAGCTTCGATTATTGGAGGGGGCTTGTGAAGCGGAAGATCTGAGCAATCAGCAACCGTTGACTGCGGGCTTTCTGACGGTTGCTTATAAGTTGGCCGACTAGGTAAGGTACGTATTCTGACAAGATTCTGCCGCTAGTAAAAGTCCCCATGGATGAAAACACTTGAAATTGGCTGACCATGACACAATCGGCAGATGCGCGGGTGTCTATTGTGTTGTCTGCACGCCAGTCTCGGGCAGAAGAAACCAAGACGATATACACTAAAAACTGCAAATACTTGCCATGACACGCATCTACATGTCTTGTTGGATTTACGGCTTGAATTCTGCATCGTTTGCCCAAACCGATTGCTAGAGAAATTAAAAGATGTTTACTTTTCATGGAAGAATATGTATCGGACAAGTCACAGTTGGCTCGACCCTTGGCTGGACAATCCTAGGAGCTCGGCGATGTCCACCTATGCCTTGACAGAGATGCAGCTACGATATGGCCTATAAGGCGTGGCATGTTTTAAGGCACGTAGGCAACCGCACACCGACAACTCTGCCAGAACAATGCACACCGGTAAGCCGCATATTGGGTGCCCGCACGTCCTTGTCAACTTTTCGTTTTCCCCAGTCAAGTATGCCTCGCTTGGCTGCCCGCATCAGGTAAGTAGCCAGCCCTGTGCGGTTGGGACTTGGGTTTGATGGCGGGTTAGGTTAACAATGTATTTGATTCCAGGATGATGTTATTACCTGCAGGAGACAAAGATTAGACCAGCATAGATGAAATCGCAACTTTTACAAAGTACGTACTCCGTACCTGGGTACATTCAAACATATTTGACGTGAGTTTTTTCAACCTGAACTTTTACAACCTGTTGACGCAACTCCAATGTGAGATACTATTGCTCAGATTGGAGATGGAAACTACTCAATGAAAACTAATTATTATTTTCCCCCAAACAACAAGTCAAGTCTCCCCCACAACTCAAGCACGGGAAGCGCACTGGTTTCCGTCGGTCCCGACCGTTTAAGGAGCCGTAAAACTCGATCCACGTATTCATATTCTGCCGCGAGGAAAGCCCGCCAATCATGATGCGTCATTGTAGCCTTTAATATACGGCACAAAGCCAATTTTCCGCTTTTGGTCGGTCGATGTGTATTCTGTCAATCGTCAATTCTTTTGTGCACATTTTTATCTTCTTCCGATTCCATGTTTGTCTCCCCTCCTGTCTATCCCCCCCTTTTTTTCCTTGCTCACACCGCATATTCTTCCATCCCGTGGGACTCTTCCAGACTAGACCGGATCCAGATTACCGACTGGCGGAAGACAATGATGCAGCAGGTAGCCTATGCGCGCAGCCGTCCCTAGTAGCTGGTTGGTGACGAAACCCCCAGGGTGCAGCATTGTGATTTATATTGCACCCGCGGTCAGAAAACCAGGCTGAAGAAACAATGGTCCCGGTTCTTTGCAAGCGGCCTTGACCCTCGGCGTCATATTACCGGATAATAATGTTCCTCGACGTGCATACTACACGATCTCATTTGGTCTGCTTTTTTGGGTTGCCCTCGATTATTTTCACCTCTTGCAAACTATGAGGACTTGGATCCCTCTTACCTATGCTACCAAAGCATCCATGGAAGCCACATGGTGATGCTCATATCCTGTTGTAATGCTTGCGGCCAGACTTTCTGGACCAGAGGAATCTACAATTCAGGAACTTGGTTGATTCGACGCAGGTTATCTGTCGTGCATATACATCAATCCTCGCCATACTCGCCGACTCGATCGACCCGATGAAAAATAACATAGACGCTGCAAATTCGTTGGGCAGGCAGCATGATCGCAACCCAGCCATATTGGCAGGGCTTTTGCTACCTCACATCGTCTGCACTGTTTTCATAGCCGCGAGAGCATGGTCTAGATTACGAATCCTTCACAAGTGGTTCATCGACGACACATTGATAACAATGGCCTGGGTCATCTCTACGGGGGTTTGTGTCGTCTATACACTTGCAGCCGAGACGCACAACGTTCAAAAAGCAGCCGCTAAGACCACAAATGTCCATACAGATGGGAATAACCAGGTCGGGAGCAGCAGTCGAGATGTTATAACACGACAATACCTATTCCGAACGTATCTCGGTCTCATTTTATACCAGGTCTGCCTCTGCCTGACCAAGTTCTCCATCTTGAGCTTCTACCTGCGCATGTTCGGCACCTGGCGGCCCCTGGAGCGCCGGCTTGCCTGGGCGACGGTGACCTTTGTTGTGGCGTTCGGGATCCCGCTGCTCTTTGGCAGCATTTTCATATGCCATCCGGCCACCGGCACGTCTTTCCTGGTCGGTACCCCCGAGACGGACAAATGCTTCCCCTTCACGCCGCTCCTCATCGCCAGCGCGAGCCTGCACACGACCACCGACGCCTGGCTCATCGTGCTCGTCATCCCCTGCGTCTGGCGGCTCGACATTGCACCGCGGCAAAAGGCAGCTCTTGGCGTCGTCCTTTCCCTCGGGGTCTTTGTCATCGCGGCCAGCCTCACTAGGCTACAGCTATCCCTTCACTCAAACTACATGCCGGTCGGTGGCGGCGGAGGGGGAGGAGAAGGTGGCAAGGCGGGCAACACGCTTGCCTTCTTCGTCATGACGATACTCGAGTGCGACGTTGCGCTGATTTGCGCGTCGGCGCCGACGCTGAGGCCGCTGCTCGCCAGGCTGTGGCCCAGATCCGGGATGGGGGACCCGTTGGTGTTCAGGAGGCGGTCGAGGTTGCGCCGTTGTCACTACCGACAGAATCGACGGCGCGTCCTGGAGAACAGCGTCAACCTGACGAGCGTCGTCAGCTTCCACGGGTACCCGTGGGCCGCCAAGATAGGCCACACTGAACCCGAGGTCAGGAGCCCGAGTCCAAGCGCAGACGGGAGCGGATCCAAGAGCGGGACAAAGAGGCCCCTGGCGGTGGGTGATGCGTACCCACCGCGCCGACCGCCGCCCGATATGCCGGTGCCGCCGGTGCCGGCGCTGAGGACCGTTCATCGGACGCCAACCACGCTGAGTCTCAAGAGCCTTGTCAATGTGGTTTCGCCTCGGAGCCGGGCGGTCACACTGTCGGATGAGGAGGACGGGGCGGTGTTGCTGCTGCTAGGGGACAGCGGAGCTGGGCTGTGCCGGGCACAGACGTGGTCGCAGAGCCAGGAGAGCTTCGTCATGGGGGTCAACGACCCGGCCAGCCCGCATCGGACGAGCTTCGTTTTTGGTGGGCATCATCGCGGTGCTGGCAAAGGCTGGGTTGGCGAACAGACGGATGTAGGCTCGGTGGTGGATGTCTTTGGTGGCGGCAGACCAGTCACTAGGGAGGATGGAAAGGACAAGGAGATGAAAGGAGAGTTTTGGCTGCAGATGAGGAGGCATTCGGCCTCGGCGGCCCAGCAGCCTAGTATAATAGTAGGCCGCAGAGGTGCCGGAGAGGCAGGTACTTGGCATGGGTGACTGCTTCAAATTAAAAGGGCGAGCACGTGAGACACAGGAAGGTTGGTTGCCCAGAAGGATGAAAATCTGGGAAGAAAGATGCGCTCATATGAATTGTCTGTCGTATTAATATTTAAATTAATAGCTACAGTAAGTGTCTACACACACACACACACACACACACACACACACACACACACACATACACAAGCCGGTCTTGTACACAAGAAAGAAAATACACATTTCCTATTCAAAACCAATACTTGAATTTGTGCCCTGAGACAGCTTAGGGCAAACAAAAGGAAATGCTCATAGCTTTCGTCCGCAAGATCTTGCGCTGGCTTCCAAAAGACCGAGCAACAGCAGAGGATCTATTTGGAGATGAGTTCTTGAGCCAAGGTATTCCAGCGAGGAACACGGATTAGCGCTTTCGTGGTAGTGTCTTTCTTGTGTGTAGCTGACTCCAGCCATACCCGATCACTAATGTCTAATATCAGTCCTGCCTACAAGGCATGCAGCGCGTCTCAATTTTTCTTGAATTCATTCTTGATATTATCTTCATGCTTATTTCTACTCACTCCACCAAGAAAAAAAAAGAATTATGTACATTTAGGGATAAAAAAAAAGTGTCACCTGGAAATGGGACCTGCATCAATTTTCTTGGCAATATGCGTTACCACGTATACCCCCGTGCCTCCAACTCAATAGGGCTGGCCCATCAAATCTCGTCTCATATCAACGTCGATCACACGAAGCCGGGCTGTCCCGGCAGGACAACGCATCCGTAATCACGCCCAGAGGCAAAAAGTATTGCCACACATGCTTTGCGCCTTTCACTCCAATGATCTGCCTGTTTTTGGCGAGATCCGGTGTGCATTGTGATCGATTTGAAATGGGTCCAGGGATCAAAAAATACGGGGGATCGCTGGAGTCGTACCATATTCGAAATTACTATTAGATAGACCTATCGGGGGGCGGGGTTCTGGGGTGACACCAAAAAGTCACACCGCTGTATTTATTGAGGCTCGGCAATTCAATACTTCTTAGGCAGTTTGCATAAGTCAGTAGAGCTAACCGGCAAGCTTGTGGCTTCATATTCTGTAGTTTTGCATGTTCACGGACAAAGCTTTGAGCAGCAGGTTGAAAAGTTGACCATGGTGAACACAAAAATTAGGACGGAAACAGTTGCCAATCGACATGGATAAACATAAAACTTTTTTTTTACTTAATACCATTAAAGAATAAAACGTGCATCATCTGGCTCAAAATGCACGACCGTAGCCAACACCTCCCCAATCAGGTGGCCCAAATTGGTAGGGCGGCGGCGCAAGCCTTGTGCGAAAGGTGCTGCTGCCCCTTGATGGTCCTCCCACGCTCTCGGGTCCGCTAGTATTAGGCTGGCTCTCGTTCCTGGCCGGGGACGACCTTTCAGCTTCTCCCGTGTCCTCGCTGTCGCCCCCGCCGGCAGGGGTGAAATAGTAGCCCTCTGTCCTGTCTCTGACACTTGGCCCTGGGCTCATATTCCCCATAACGCCCGAGGACGGCACTCCCGAGTTGCGCTGCGATGCGAGCGGGCCGCTGTTCTGCACCATACCGCCGCTGCCTGGCATATCGCCAAAGTCGCTCGTGATGCTCCAACGCGTGGGCGTCATCCGCACAGGTGTGCTGCCATTGTTGTCCAGAAAGAGCGTGGGCTGGCCCTCGTGACCCGGCGGTAAGGGCCATGAGTCGCCCCTAGCGGATATCGAGGACGGCGGCGCCGGTCGGATGACTATACGGACCTGGCCCGCGCTGCCTGGAGTTGAATGCGAGGTCGCCGGCGAGTTGAAGGGGACCAGGCCACATTCTGGGCTTAGTTGCTGGCGCTGGCTCGCTTCTATCGACCGTCGATTTTGCGCCCTTCGTAAGAATAGTAAACTTAAGATGATTAGAAGTATGATGAATAGTATGATGCCAAGAACTATCCCTGATATCTGGTCTGCCCTCAGAGATGATTGGGCTTGGCCAACGGGCCGTGTTGGAGGGGCTGATGATGGGAATGTGGTTTGAGTCAGCGTCTTGATGGGGTTTATTATGGTCGTAATAACAGGTCCAGTGGTTATGGTGACAGTTATCACTGTGCTGGGAGATAGACCGCCTGTTGGTGTCAGGGTTGATGATGGCACAGAGGAAAGAGTCGTTTCTCCTGGCCCTGCATCTGACCTGTCCGTATTTGTCGGCCTTGCAACAGTACTTGATACTCCTGGCAGCCCAGCCGAGAAAGTACTTGAAATGCCAGCAGCAATCCTAGTTGTCTCAAACACAGTGTGGAAACGCGTCCGAGTTCCACCTTGGACGGTCACAGTAGTGGTCGAAGTACTCGTAGCTGTCACTGTTGTTGTGCTTTCAAGCAACGGCTCTCCTGCGCTGCTGTCTTGCTGGCGCCTTGGCAGAGTCTTGGTTGCCAGAAATGCAGTAGTAGCCTTTGCACCGCCGCTTTGCTGAGCATTTGAGCGTCTGATTTTAAGGGGCGGTGGGATAGCAGCAGTGGGTTGTATTACATCAACAAAAGTCAGTGTCTGGGTCACCGTAGATATAACCGTTGCCGAGAAAGACGTGAAGGTGCTGGTAGTTGTCAATGTTGTTGTGACAAAAACAGTTGAAACCAGATCCCTTGGAAGGCTACATTTTCTAGAGTCAGCACAGAAAACATCAAAGACACTGGCTGTAGAAGGGATTTCCCACTTGACTATTTGCGGGTTTATGTAATCTCTTTCACACAGGTCGCAAGTCTCTTGTCTGCCTTGAATATCGTCAAGGGACCCTTTTGGAACCCGCAGAGTATCCAAAAGCCTCGCCCAGATTCGCCATAACGGGCCTTCATCACGAGTCTGAGAGTTCATAGGCGCGCTCTCCAAGTCTGCTGACCAGCTGCGCAGGCCCAGTCTGCCACTCTCGCCCGAGGCGAATAAACAATGTTGGTGTTTTGAGTCGGCAGTCGATAGTAGCGGGGTGGCGCCGACGACAGTTGCAAGTGCCAGAATCGAGGTCTCATAACCTCGCTTGGCTAACATACTTAAAACCTTCGCATGTCGCACCATGAAGAGCAAGGGAAGAGATTTGCTGGCATGAGCCGGATTTTGGACTTTTTCTGGTAAACGAGGCGGAGGCAGAGCAACCTTGACGAGCAAAGAAGCAAAACCCCCAGGATCCAGCTCAGCTGCCGGATAAGAATTAGAGCTAGAAGAGACCAAGGGGAGTATTAACACCGGATGGAGGAGCATCAACCCATTTTAACAGAAGAGGTAACATGAGAGTGGCAGAAAGAAACTTTGAAGTCGGAAAATTAAAAATGTATGCCATGGCTACTTGCCAAAGTCGTCACGACGTTCCCAGATGGCTTCAGGATATGCATACGCCCAGGACCATGGCTGACGATTGCCAAGGACAAGGGATCCTACCTCGTCTCCTCAACAAAGACCAGGGCAAGAGCGGGATGTCGATGTCGTCTTGAAAGGTACCGTCCGTCATGACTAGGATCTTGCGCGCCACTGGTACGCAGAAAAGGCATAGGATCTGCTTGGGGTAAATATGGTGGATCCGGAAAAGCGTCGCGTCGCGAGCAAGCTTGCAAGGTACAAAGTGATCGTTGCTTATGCATTTGTTCCGAGGCCAAGAACACTCCCGAATCTGGCCATTCGCAGGGGCACATCCGCAAAACAGGTGTGGACAATGGGACCCAAATTCTGGGCTAAGCAATATCAAGATCAACCAGTCAGAATAACCGAACGCCTTGTTCTATGCGGGAAAGATGGCCGGTCCTTTCGGGTGAACTTGAACAAGTCAGACATGCTGTTTCTTTAGCCACATCTCTGAACAATTGCAAAACTGGTAAGGTGACAGGATGTAATGGTTTTACAACCGCGTACAATGCAGTGATATGAATCAATCATTCTTGAAAAGTGTTGGACTAAATCTGACATTAGATCTAGATCTCGATAGACCAAGAATGATGGATTCGGACAGGACTCCACTCGCAAGTGAAATGGTTAGGTCACTCGTCATCATGAAGGACTTTGTCCAGACAAAGCCAGACCACATCGGCGAGCAGGGGTTAGTCCGTCCGTCTTTATTGTGTGGGTAAATTTGTCCAAAAGAGGACTTGTTCAGTACCCCTCCAATTTTCGCTCTACTCGCTCAAGTTGGATCGACGGAGGGTTGGGTGTCGACTGCATAAAGGCCGTCCTTGGCCGCCCAGTTGAGACGAGTTGGTGGAGAGCAAAGCTGATTTTCATGCGGGGGGCACAGGATTGATTGTGAGAGATCAGGGTCCTTGGTAATTAAACAAAGAAAGAAATATCATACACACAGTCAGAAGAACAAAGGTGACAAAGGTAGGACGAGACAGATAATTCAAATTTGGCAGCCGACAGCCACAAGAAAATCCCCGTTTTCTTCTGTCACGTGCAATCCATTCTAGAATTTCTCATTTTGCCCGCAAAGGAAGGAATCCCGACCATTGGCGTAAATTTTATTCTACTCCGTACAGACAAGGCAAGCGCGGAAGGTGGCCGAAACCTGGCCTTTCTGCACTTTTTTTTTTTTTTTTTTTTTTTTTTTTTTTTAAGAAAGCAAATCCGATCCGACACATCGCCTGGTTTCTTTTCGCCCACCAGCCTCCACAAACCTGATTTCTTAGTCTGGTTACTCGTGTTACCGAAATGAAATTGCAAAGACGGAAGCCACTCCGTGAAAAGAACCTCCTGGCGCCTGCACAAAATTCCCGCAAATGAGGAACGTGCAAGCAACTCGGCCGCTGTGCAGATAAAAATATCTCTTCCGAGCGTGGCATGTCGAGATGCTTCTCAGAAGAACGGTTAACATTGAGCACCCAAAAAGAATTGACTGCCGCCACGCTTTCAGATCAGCACCTATCAAATCAATCCAAACCAACACCTGGGCATCTTGGAACTGCGGAAGAATGCGTTCTCGGGCGTGCCGACTTCTCTAGCGGGTGGTGGGCCTTTCGGCCTGTGCCTGGATTTCTCAAGTGCGAGCGCCCTCCGAAGCCCTGCTGGATAAAAGCAGTTGGTCTGTCGGCTCCGCCACTGGAGTCTTTGTTTTTCTGCAGAATATAATTGCGCAACTAGCTTCTTCTGCTGATCGACAGGAAGTATGTGAAAGAAAAAGGCTGGTGACACAAGCGACAGGGCTGCTGGCGCATTCCTCTGCTTCAAACGTTGTTCTAATAATATTTGGTCAAGTTTGCTAAAACATCGACAAATAACAAGACCGGAGAATGCAAGCGCATCTCCAAAGGAAATTTATGCTCTCACACAAGCGTGCGGTAGCCTAAATCAGACAGCTCTTTTACTGAGATTGCCATTGCGTTCATGGATAAATGGTGGTTAGGTGTCGGGATGGCTCTCCGAGGAAAGGCTCATTACTAGTCTAGTCAGAAGAGAGGGTCAACCTCAGGGTCCTTCGGATCTGGATTACAAAAAAAAAAAAAAAAAAAAAAAAAAAAAACCAGCACTTTGTTATATGTTTGCTTTTTACATTTCATCTTCATGGCATGGGGGGTTATGGATTCGGAGAAGGACAAGGTTACGGCTGGCCAGACAAACCAACTTGGTGATGCTAAATTTGGCCCCTGGCATCGGCCATTTCTTAGCGCACTTTGCATCAAGTCCATCTCCGGTATCTTGCGTCTTTCTTACTTGAATAATCGGATTTCGACCCCTCGAAATTTGTGAGCACCGATATGCTAAGTCCAACCAGATATTCATCTTGAATGAAAAGAGGAGACGATGCTGGCCTCTTCGAGGCAGCTGTCCAGAATACGTAGTGCCTAAGCACATTCCAGGCCAGAATAGGACTAACACATACTTCCTGTGCCACATATAGTTGCGGCTGATGTAGCGTGGAGCTTGGGTTTGCACCAAAGTATTGCCTTATATCGTTTCATGACCAATTACAAACGTGTCCATTTCCTCGCCAAGATTTTGCTTACATAGAGTACATACAATACGACACTTGTTTCTATTGATATTCTGTGTACAATCTGGCTCCTTTAACTCAATTTCTGTTATTTTAGTTGCGCGGATGCATCGATATCCTAGGATAGATGCCTGAATGTTAACGCATGATGATCTACAGCCAAGCCCCTGCATTGCTTCCTTACCTAGGTATATGATCATGTGAATTATCCCCTGACTCACTTGGTAAGTACAGTAACAAACAACTTACTGCTCTTTTCTTTATTTGTAGAATGCCGACTTGGTTTTAACAGATTCAAAGGAGATAAGGCTTTTCTATTGGTTTAACGGAACCGAGTAGTCAAATCTGGCTGTCACAATGCCATCCACCAAATCCCACATCGTCAGCGATGACGCCCTGAACAAGCTATGGATCGGATTGGTCTGCATCGAGTTTGCCCTCGTGCTAGGCGTGTTGGTCTTGGCTCTTTGGGCAAGAGTCAGACCCCGTCGGCAAGGCTACAATCCAATATGAAGCTGAGCACCAAATATGTGCTTTGCTTTGATTGAGCCGCTTGGGCTAAAACCCCTGGCGGCTTACTCTTGGAGTCACTTTGACAAGATCCAAACATGAGGTCTATCCCTTGACCCAGTTCTTTGTTTGGACAAAAAAAGGCCCTTTAGAACCAAAAAAGTGAGGGCGACGGAAGTGGTTAAAATTGGATAATGGACAAAGAATGAGAAGCACAGCAAGAACAAAGGGTGTCTTTGTTCTACACTATCGCATTCTGGAAGAAGGCAGCAAGTGTTGGCGAATAAATTGAAAGACACCAGCCACGATGCCTTTGACGCTCAACGATCCTGATCTTTGGAACGGCATGAGATTGTCAACCAGAAATCCCAATATCTGCAGCAAATCCCCAACCCACAAACAACAACGAGCATATCATCACAAACCGTTGACATGGAGTCGACATTATATCCCAATAATAACCTCGAACCGGACTCACCCTACCGCTCAGAAGAATCACAGCCCGTCGAGCTTGATGAGGAGGACCTCCTCCTGCAAAAGCTACGGGCGGAGAAGGAAGCCAAAAAGACAAAAGTGTGGTCGGAATGGGAGCGAGCGCGGAGGATACCCAGGTTCGATGCGGCCACCGACAAGGACGGCTACATCACGTATGGCAAGCTGACAAAGAAGCTATCGGAGCTCGAGGTGGTCATTGAGCTGTTCTTTCGCAAGTTCAACCCCGTCCAAGATAGGTTCGTAGAGGCCACGGCCAACCGGCCCGTCACCGGGAACCTGCCGGAGCTCTCCTTGGCTCTTGATAAGCTCGAGCAGGCGATTGGGGCCCGTGAGGTTGCCAGACATGCGCTCAAAGGTATGGCACTCGATGCCAAGAAGAAGCGCAAGGGTTGGACGAAAAAGACGGTCGCTGAGAGCAAGAGGCAACGTGAGTTGCTGGTGTTTTACAAGGAAGTTGTTGCAAAGGTCAACGAGTTTCCGATTAAAATGAAGCGCATTGAAAAAGACGTCGATGCTGCGATCCGGCTGCTCCGGGAAGAACCGATCAGCTGAGTCGCTTGTGGCGCCTTCGTGTGCCAAGGCCTGCCAAGTTGATTGGCGGGGCTGTCGAAGCTATGGGTTGACAATCGGGTATACACGTAATACAAAGCTATGCGAATGAGGTTTGGGCATCTGCTACAAACTTTTATGCACAATCAATCAATCAATCACTTCTAGACTGGCAAGGTTTATTTTTTTTTATCTCTGAATTTCAAATTCACATCATTCAAGTTTGCACTAAGATAACATATTCAGCAACTAACAGCTATCAACTGAATTCAAATGAATCAATCAATCAATCGTTCATCGCTTCTCACCTCGCTTGGTCCCTCAAAATCCACTTTCCCCAGGTTTCCCCAGATTTCCGAGAAATCCCGTGCTGCCGCCAGACGGAGCCACTAAACCGTTTGCAGTAATATGACAATACCCGGCCCCTCTTGCCTGCGCTTGCTTGGCTGGTAGTGGACGCACGGGAATCCACTTGTGAGACGGTGCCCCCGCTCAATGGCGTGAGAGCTTCTCCCCTGCTATTCATTGAGCTTGATGTCATCCTAGCATAGCAGTCACGCGCCATTGCTGTTTGACATCGTACGTCTCTCAATCATGAGAGAAATCTGGGAATCAAGTGATCCCGTGTGACGATTGACTGAACTTGTACCCCCCCGCTTGGACGTTGAACCTGGCCTTGCTTTGTCTGGTGATTTAATGGGCAGTTACGTTTACTTTGTCCGAGCGGGGCAAGTCAAGTAAAAAGTACAGGCTTGATACGAGGCGTTTTTTTGTTTTGGTTTTTTTTGCTTGTTCGTATATGTACCTAGGTAGGTAAGGTAGCTAATATGCATGTAGCTAGGGGAGGGATGAAAGTAGGAGGCCGGATGGAGCCAGAACAAAGCACCCCAGCGTCGCCTGAGGTGTGGTCCGGTCCGTCAACAGCCCGATTCGAATTGCCTGCAAATGAAAAAAGGCACCAGCGTGCTTTGTCCATCTCAGCCCATGCCTATCTACTCTACTACTGGTACCTCGCCTGCTCCTGCCGTCACGTCGTCTGCTGATCATCCCGAAACCCCTTGCCCCGCCTCCCAGCTTCCCCTCTTTACCACTTTGGAACCTTAGGTTTACACCATCCCTCGATCTCCCCTTTTTCCCCTCTTCCCTGGAAGCCTTATGACCTTCACTCCCGTCTTGCTTTCCTCTTTTTTCCCCAAGCACACCCCAAACTTCTTCTTCTCTTCAGTTTCCATTCGAATCACATCAATCAACAGCACCAACAAACAGTCACAACGTACGACCTATCTTGGTAAGACACCATCACAGGATACATTCCCCTCTTTGGACGATACCCTTTATCTCTATTCCATCTACATCAACTTGTTGCTGTTTCCCATCTATCGATCGGCGGTTTCCAATTGAGTTACCAAACAAGATCTCGACGGCTCAAACCCCCCTCCCTCTGCCACCTACCCCTCTGTTGACATTTCCCCTCCTTGTAACTCAATTCAATCAATCCATTTACTAATAGTCATTCGTCCATTTGTCCGGTCAGACGTCGTACGATTCTCGATCCCACCAAAGCCTTTGCCTTCAAGCAAACATAACCATCAACATGTCAGAACCACTCACCAAGGTCGATTCCGCCGTCCAGGGCCTGTCTTCGTCCCCCAAGGACACCAAGAGCTCGGCAGCTGCTCGAAGAGCGAGCTCTGCAGCAGCCAGTGGCGTGTACAACATCAAGGACCTAGGTATGTCGACTTGTAGATCAAATTCTAGCTCCCATTGCTGCCAATATTGGGAGCCCCGATTGACTTATTTATCAAATACTGACTTGAACTACTATTCATACCAGAGGAGCAAAAGGTTGAGATTGAAATCGCCAAGGAGACCCAACGGACGGGATGGTAAGTCTTCATTCTGCACATTGCACCCTTACAAAAAGCTCCCGAGCATGAATAAGCTTCTGAATACTAACGCACATCGACCTTATCTACAGGAAGGTTAACACCTCACCGTCAACAGTCGAGGACAAGGAAATCCTCAAGAAGCTCCTAACCACACCACCAATCAAGAAGATCGACCTGCACTTCCCCTTGGGCCTTGAAGTCACGGCAAGAAACCTGAAGGGCGTCACAATCAAGGATGCCATGGATGCCATCCACAAGGCATACAAGAAGAGGGTATGTATATCAAGCCCGGACTCATTCAACAGTCGACAACAATCAAACTAACGAGTCTTCAATCAGGCCGACGACGAGCTAGACCAACCATATCTGGCTGGCTTTGAGTGGGACAAGGAAGAGTGCTGGACACGATTCATTGTGCACCTATCAAAGGACAGCGGAGTCCAGGCTAACGCCGGAGGCAAGAAGAAGAAGAAGGCCGCTACTGAGGAGTAAGCCATTGATGCTACTCGATCCAAGCTGGATGCGTGATATTGGAAACCAAGTTGGTAATACGCAAACCATACCTTTATTGGGCAAGTCCCATACTCTATCCTCGTCATCGACAGATGTGTGGATCTAGTTTACGTTCTCATGTGTCTCAACATCAGTTCTCCGAGAGGAGGAATCAACCTTTTGAGATATATTTATTTAAACAATACTATTAAGCTGTTCCTCGGCTCTCAGCCTACATGTTCCTGGTTATGTTGTGATGTTCCTAAGTCGACTCTTCGATGACGTATGATGAGCGATCAGTGTTCAAGCATGAAGGTAAATTTGCTATGCCGATGCGATGGTATCTATGTTGAGATGGTGGAGGCTTCTTGCACAGTACACACATGATCTCGTTTATCCAAGCTGTAAAAAAAAAGAGACACGGAACTCTGTGTTGGGGATGCTTCATGTTTGATTGTTAGGATCTTGGCAACGAGATCGCTCGGGTGGGGCAGGGTACCGGGAAGCAGGCGGGGCAGGGAAGCTCGTGGTAGGGCTCAAATCATTGATTATGCAGTAGAGGTAAATATAGCTGCGAAAGCTACCATGATTCGTAGTTCTACCACCTTGAGTAAAGACTAGATCGATATAGGGTAGTAGTCTGATCGAAGGGCCCGAACATGACTATTGCAGACAAGTAGGTAGGTGGGTATGTATAGTAATATGGCATTCTTGTACTTCCCCATACCCAAAAGGCCTCGTAACTGATTCTAGCCGATCGGTTTAAGCCGTTCTCGGTCACTAGCGGCTTTAAGACACGAGGGTGTTCCCCACCCCGACGATAGCCGATCGGAACCTGCATCAATGTCATCATTATTAGCACAATGCGGAAAAGGTGATGCGCCAAGTTAGAGGGGCAGGGAGGAACTGATCAACACGCGCCACAAAAAGCCGCTTGGTACTAACTTATTTCGTCAGTCCCATTAGACAGGCACAGCCTACTACATAAAGTATTTTAAACGGCGCAGGGCCGCTAGACATGGGCGTGTCGTTGTGATGGAGCGAGTAGTACGTACGGAGTAAGGGTATGCTGGAGATTTATTTTTATTTTCCTTTTTTCTTTTTTCGTTTCTTAGTTCTTTCACATCATTTACTCTCCCCTCTCCGAACTTTTTCTCATCTTATTTACCACGGTTATATCGAGGAAGACGTCAGATGGTCAAAAGTTAGCCAAAATGCCAGCTACAGAATTCGAGTTTAAAGAAAAATACAGATACCAGAATGGTTTCGACTCATACTTAGAGTACGCAGACTGCTTTACCCTATGCGCCGCATCGCGATGGCAAATATGCGATTATCACTCACTGAACAAAGACTAACGAAGCGCCCAACTTTCGCCACAACATCAGGTCAGAAGCCGTGCCAGGCGCTCTCCCCATTGCCCAGAACTCTCCACAGAAGCCTCCACACGGACTCTACGCCGAAAAGGTTTCCGGAACAGCCTTCACGGCCCCGCGCAGCGAGAACAAGCAGTCATGGCTGTATCGGATACTCCCATCGTGCGCACACCCACCGTTCAGGGTGAAGGGCCTGGCAGGGGAAGAGGATGTCGACCGCCAGCCGCCCACGACCCCAGGCCAACAGCCCGAGGATGAACACAGAGATGAGACGGCACGGTTCGCCCCACCCTCGCGGCTCCGGTACATCCCCAACCAACTCCGCTGGGACCCGTTCGACCATGACCCCAAGGCCGACTTCGTCTCAGGCCTGCACCTGGTTGCGGGCGCGGGCGATCCCACACTCAAGCACGGTATGGGAATGTTTGTGTACGCGGCCGGCAAATCCATGGACGCAAGCAGCGCCTTCTACTCCGCCGACGGCGACCTGCTCATCGTCGCGCAGTCCGGCGTGCTCGACATCCGCACGGAGCTCGGCTGGCTGCTGGTGCGGCCGCTCGAGATCGCCGTCATCCCGCGCGGCATAAGGTTCCAGGTCCTCCTGCCCGAGGGCACAGGTCCGGCGAGAGGATATGCGCTTGAGCTGTACCAGGGCCACTTTGCGCTGCCGGAGCTCGGGCCCATTGGGAGCAACGGCCTGGCCAACGCCAGGGACTTTCAGGCGCCCGTCGCCTGCTTCAGCGAGGACCACGGGCCGACGGCCTTTTCCGAGGGTCCATCGGCGCCCAAGGGCGGGTACGAGGTGACGGTCAAGTTCAACAACACGCTCTTCGCGACGCGGCAGGCGCACACCCCGTTTGACGTGGTGGCGTGGCACGGCAACTACTACCCGTTCAAGTACGACCTCGGCCGCTTCAACACCATCGGCACCATCTCATACGACCACCCGGACCCGTCCATCTTCACGGTGCTGACGGCACCCTCAGACCACCCGGGCACCGCCGTGGTCGACTTTGTCATCTTCCCGCCGCGGTGGCTCGTGGGCGAGGACACGTTCCGGCCGCCTTGGTACCACCGCAACACCATGAGCGAGTTCATGGGCCTCATCACGGGCGACTACGACGCCAAGAAGGGCGGCAAGGGCGGCTTCGTGCCGGGCGGCGCGAGCCTGCACAACGTCATGAGCGGGCACGGGCCCGACGCCGCGAGCTACGAGGGCGCCCGGAACGCCGAGCTGAAGCCCGCCAAGATCGGGGCGGGGAGCTGCGCTTTCATGTTTGAGAGCTGCTTCATGGTCGGCGTGACCGAGTGGGGGCTACGGACCTGCCAGAAGGTCCAGGAGGGCTACAGCCTCGAGAGCTGGGGAGGGGTCAAGACGCACTGGAAGAGGCCCGAGGGGGCAAGTGCTGATGGTCATTTGTTGAGGTGAATAGTGAGTGTCTGTTATGGGCGTTTTTTTTTTTTTTTTTTTTTTTTTTTTTTTGGCGGGTGGGACTTTGTCTTCAAGTTCGGGTGAATTTTTATGCTTGATGAATTTTCAAAAAACAAAAAACGGCTGAGTTTGAAGGAGTTTGGCTGCAAGGTGCAGATAATTACAGGCCAAACCCCTCAATGTATATGTAGACGAGGATTTGCCTTGTTTGTTTCAACGAATGGAAAGTCTTGAATTCGTTACATTGAAACAAAAATAACAACGGATGTACCTTAAATCATGTGTACTATTGTAGATGCAGGGGTAAACTCGAGTAGGTAGCTTTCCACTCCAGACCTATGAGCACAGCCATTCAGGGGTTGATCTGTGTAAGGTTTACCAAGACATAAACAAAGTGAGAATGTAACCTAAATACTGCATGTATCTCAAAACAACCCTTGAAACCTTCTTTGCAACCTTTCCTCAGTTATCCAGAAGGCATCTGGGAACCACGCTTTCAGCTCTTCGTTATCCCTCCCTTGGATCATTTCGACCAGCGCTTTGGCAGACATCCAGCACAAGACCGTACCGTGGCCCTGGAAGCTGCAGCATGCCCATACATCTTTTGAAGGGGGTGTTTGACACTCTACCCACGAGCGGATAACCGTCTGCGCTGAAACCCATGATACCCGTCCCTGTGCGAGCAAAATCATGTCAGTGTGACAGTTAAGAGGATACAAAACTTTACAATTCGCTGCTGTTGATTGTGACTTGAATTTTTTTCTGACCTATCCTTCGGGATGGTTCTCTCCCCAACTAGTCCCGAAATATCTCGGAGTTACGTCTCTGAGGTACGAGCTGATCACTTTGTTCGTCACAGTGTCGTTCGTATTCCCGGCCTCACCTACTCCCCTGTCTCCATTCTCGTAGAGACCTCCACCAATGATGATGTCTCCGCCATCCTCGGCCCGTCGGGAGACCATGTACTCGAAGCCATCGTGATATATAAAGCTATAAGTCAGAGTAAGTCCCTGGGGTCGCATTTTCGACCCCGGCCGTTGGGCCGTGACCTGTCCACGGACGGGCACCACGACACCCTGGAAGCGCGGATCAAGCGTCGCTGTATACCCGTTTGTCGCTAGTACTACTTCTTTTGCGGTCATGGTTCCCCGCGTGGTGTTGATTTGCCAATTCCCGTCCGCCCCCTTCGCCGCGAGTGTAGCGGGGGTGTTGGCGTGGATCTGAAGCCCTTTAGCCAGGCAGAGCTTCAGAACACCGGTGGCGAAGCAGTACGCATTTATGCTGCAGGCGGGATACCGCAAGGCACCACATAGGCGGCCTTCCAGGTCGCCACAGAAGTACTGCTGCTGTGCCTCGCCAGCTTCGACAAGGTCGTACTTGGCGGCCTTGTCGCCGGGCATGGCATCCTGCATGGCGGCGACGGCAGCCTTCGCCGCTTCCACTCTTCCTGGCTGCGGTACGATGCTGCTTTGGTGTGGCCGCCTTTTCTTGGGCTTGGTCGGTTGGGTAGAGCGCGTAAGCATCATTTCCGCAGATCAGTTTTGTTAGGTATAAAAGTGGTAGAAGCTTGTAAGAATTTGTTGCTGCCTATACCCCATTAGCAGGAGCGCAATGGGAGTAAGGGGAAGCAACAAATCCAGCAGCGCTTTGAGCATATTGTACTCGAGTGATGTATAAACAAAGAGTCCACTAATGGAACCAATATCGAGTACACCTGCCTAAGGTAGGCAGGTAAAGTATTGAGAAGTTTCGCACTGACCGTTACGACCAGTGTCTCCAGAACAAACCTCGCGAGCCTCGAGCATGATAACCTTTGGCATTTGAACTTCAGTGGCATCTTCAAGCAGATGCCAGGCAACTGCGGCTCCAGTGATGCCGTTGCCCATGATGACGACGTCTGCGTTCTGTGGCAGATCTAGTGACGATCGGAGGCTGGCGACCTCTTGGTCAGGCGGGTCTTGCCAGTAGCTTCTTGTAGGACATTTGACAGGAAAATATACTGGGACCTTTCTTCATTCTTCCATGATTACTCAGCTGTGTAAAAGGACGCTTTAGCTACCTAGGTCAGGTATAGATTGTGATTGTCAATCAGTGCCAAGACGAGAACAAGCAGGTAGAAACTGAGGAAACTGGCAGCGAACTTGAAGCAGTCCCCACTGTTTGACAGCTGTGTTCGTTTGCGAGGGGCGCCTTCCTTTCCTGGCGAGCCCCTCGATGAAATAGGTGGACACCAGATTGAGCTGTTGGTACCTTACCTAGGTATCTAGGTACTCTTCGGCTCAGAGAGCTGAGTCTCTCTCCTAAAAGAAACCCCGTCGATCGAGCACTGATTCTCATTTAAATTAGCGACGGTGACACTGTGAAGTATCGATCGCTGATGGTCTGTACTGGGTTGTGAGCTAAGTAGATATTCGGTTTACCCAGATAGGTCAAGGTAGAAGTAAGCGCATTGAGGTTTTATACGCAGCAACTTGTGGACTTGATGCCCAGATTTTCAAGACTGTACGGGTTTTGGCTTCTTTTATGCCCTCGTCCCGAGGCTTGATGGTTCAGAGAAACATTACAAATGATTCCAGGACGTTTTCCCAGTTGAAACAGGGGCACTGCAAACAATCCTTAACATCATAGAAACAAAGACTTCTCCCACGTGCCGATGTGCAGTTAAACAACCAAAAAGGACGGGGATGCTTACCTTGCACCTCTTTAAGCATGTCCTTTCATAAATCGATATGCCTTGGGACTATCATATTGCTTGGTGATAATAACAAAGTCTCCGTATCATAGGGCATGTTTTAGAGTAACGGGCCCACGGGCCAATACCGCCAACAGCTTGCATGAACCGACTTGATGGTATACATAAGCATCCCGACCAACTCTTTCTGCTATCAGTGATAGTTGATCCGCATAGGACGAATCTAGCAAGTCCGATTCTTCACTTTGTATCACAACTTCTTGAACTGCTGTACAGGTTTTGCTTCTGGGTGGTCCTGTTAAAGTATTCAGACATTCATTAGACGCCCACTTGACGGAATCAAGTTCAAGAACGACCAGTACAAGATATTCGCGACCATGCACATCGAATCGATCGTCTTTCAGGGTCTGGCCGTCAGCCTTGTGGCATCGACCCCACCCGTTACCCAAGAGAAAGCTGTTGGCCAGCGGAGTGCTGTGAGAAAGAAAGAATTCTTATGAGAAGGACCTCGTGTGGGCAACGGAGGGAGTGCATATCTTTACTGAAATGCAACGAGTTGCAGGAATCATCCGCAACAACGCCGACTGTGCTCGTGGCCCGCCAGAGCAGAACCGACCTCGGGAATAACCCGCAACCACCGGCTAGTATTCAGTATTTTTTTCGATAGAGTTCGGGGAATGGGCAAAGGTAGGGGCGGTAGAGCGAATAGTTAGAGTGTATAGGAATGGACCTGAGCGTGGATCTGGGTTTATGTGCAACTTGACAGACTTCGCGCCATTGTTAGGCAATTAAAGACCCGGGTTGCTATACGGTCATTGCTGTGATGATTGATCTTTTGACGATTTAGCACAGCAATCCTCTGGATGCCGACTTTATGAGTCTAGACACAAATACTTGGAGTGTTTGTTTAGATCAATCATGAGTTAGGAAGGTGGATGTGTGAAGACAGGAATGAAAAACCAGAATAGGTTGATGCCATCACTGGTCGGTCCAGCTAACCGATTTTAACCCTAACCCACACAAAATCTGCTCCATGTTTCACCCGCATATCCCTTAAACCACTTGTCATACGCACTGCACCTATGTTCTAGATACCCCAGTCCTACCTTGTGCTCCGAGGCGGCCTCGTGTATTCACAATGCATTACATAAGGTTTCTGAGACCTCCGGCCATCAAAACTAGACAGATTGCCGCCAGGCAATCACAGATCCACGTGGAGCTCGTCCTTACGGTCACCACTGATCTCGGTGACTCTTTCCTCTGTCCCAACAACCCCTTGGACCTGGAGGTTTTCATCTCAGAAAACTCATCCAGGCGGAACTGGGACGGCCATAGCGAAAATGATGAGCCGGATCGGTCCCAGCAGTTCCGTAAGGTGCCCATGCCACGCCCGCCCCGGTGGACAGCTGGCAGTCGCGTCCTCAAGACAGATTTTCTGCTACCAGCTTTCAACTCGGTAGAAGCGCTGGGCGAGGCGACTTTGTGTGTTCGACCTGCCAACCGATCCCTGTCTTCCGATGCGACGGCCGATCTGCTCAAAACTCACGGGTTGGTAATGCCCATCTACGTCGAGCTGCGGTCGTCCGGCCCCGCGGAGACTGTGGCGCTACGAAGACTTCGGTTCTCAGCACCTGGTAGCGATCAGCTAGTTGCAATGCGTCGTCCTGTGGCTGTCGAGGTTGAAGAGGAGCTGGGGGAAAGCATTGCCCGCCATGTTTGGGATGCCGGTGTGTGCATGACTGCCATTATATCTTCCATTTGCTCTACCATGCCTTTGGACGGAGAGATGAACAATCTACCAAAGTTGAGAGATATTCTCACCGCAAGTGATGGATTGGCCGTTGTCGAAATTGGCTGCGGCGTAGGGATTTTGGGTATCGGACTGGCCACTGCTCTACTGCACCGGCAAAGATGTGATAGTGGGCGGGGAGCCCAAACCAACCCAACCCGTCCCGTCTCTATCCTTATGACGGATCTCCCCGAGGCGCGCGATCGGGCCGTGGCCAACATTTCCCGCTACGACCGCATGAACTCACATGGACCCCCGCAGCGGGACAGCGGACAGGACGGATCGGAAGAGGACCGGACCGTGGAGGCACTGCCCATACCTGTGGACTACGAGGACCTCGACTGGGAGGATGGACGCAAGGGCAAATTCGGTGCCAAAGTCAACGCCCGTCCCTGGGACCTGGTCATGCTCAGTGACTGCACCTACAACGTCGACATGCTGCCGGCGCTAGTCGAGACGCTGACGGCACTGCATCGCTCCATCACCGCAACGTCTTCTTTCTCGGTCGCTGGACCCAAAGTGCTACTTGCTACCAAGCCACGCCACGAATCTGAGAAAGCCCTGTTTGAGCTCATGCATGACGCCGGGTGGAGAATATCGGACCAGACGGTCCTGCCTCTCCCCGTGATGGGTAGTGAGGCTGAGACCATCGAGGCCTATCTATTTACTAGGCCTGCAGACAGTGGTCCCTGAGTTTTTGAGACGAAAATGGGGGGGTTTGTTTTCCTTGAACATCAACTACCGCTTACTATACACAACTATTGCTGATCCGGGGTGTTGGTAAACGTAAACCACGTTCTGGCTGGACGACTTCCAAGCCCGCCCCGCGGAACTACTAGTATCAACTATCAAACGGGGCTCCGTTTGATGATGATACGTCACGGGGCATGGTCCGCCAGCCAGCCCGGTTCTTGTTTCCCCTGTACTAGCCCAAAGCTCCCCGCCTCGCGTGAGGGGTACAAAAAAAAACGAATGGCTGGTTCGAACGCCTCCATCACGAGGCCAAGTGGTTTGGACGCCCTGGCGTTCGATGGTCAAGGGAGCTAGATCTGTCTTTGCCTGTCACTCGGCACTATCAACTCGGTTCGGATCAGGAACAAAAACATGGTCTCTAGCGTAGTAGAGGCTTTCTTTGGAGATTGTGTTTCAGACTATTAGACTTGACCCCGCCGGGCCGCCACCGCGTCCTTTTTTTTTCCCAATTCAGGGACAACATCCGTCTATAGTGCGGGGTTGATAGGTAACCCGTTGTCGAAGCTGCAGCTGCTAAGTTGTGGATATACAGTGGGCGGGGTGAAGGAACGGACGCACTGACTGGCTTTTGGCTTTGGAGACTGAACGAACACAAACAAAAACGGGCACTGTGAAAACTGACGATCGCGGGTATCGGTTGCGGTATTATTGCTACCAGTTTCTGAACGAGCATCGATCCAGTTTTCATTTTAGCGTTTCCACCTGATCTACAGCCAATATGCGGGGTTTTGCTATTGTGTGAGCAAATCGTGTGAAGGAATGCGACAATAATCCTGGATCTCGAACAGTTTTGATTTTTATTCTTGTTCTTGGACCGAGAGTGCACTGTAGGTTCAGGTTCTTTGAACGACAATCCGATAGTTGTCGTCATCGAAGACAGGGGTTGAAAACCCGGTGAGGGCTTTGACGGGGGGGATATTCACTGTCATTCTAGGTATTTGGTCATCCATCACCCGCCCCCAGCCTCTTCCTTATCCACTGTCGCTGCACTAAAGGGAAGAAGGGGGGCGTGTCGCAAACTAGTGTACTCGAAGTATCGAGTACTTTCCCTTATGTTCGATACATAGTCTTTAATGCGTCTTCTTTTCTTACCGGTAGATGGTAGCATTCCACCCATCACAGAACAAAAACAAACGTCGGAGGCGCCGGGCTTTTCCTCTGCTGACCCCCCAAAAATGGGTTCGCGCGCGTATTGTTTACAGATTCTCATTCGCGGCCGGCAGATCTTGCAAAACTAGGCTACCATCCCGTTCGTCAGCTTCCTGTGATGAAACTAGACTATTCCGAAGAGGCGTATATGCAAAGCATAGGGGACAAGGGAGGAGGAACAAAAGGCACTGGGTACCGGCGCGATGGGTTACATGCAAGCCTCTTTTTTTTTACTCCCTCAATTCTCTACAGTACTGTACGCTGTTGGTGTTAGTTGAGCGGTTGGTGTTGGGTCCGGCGCGGATGCCACTTTTTCCACGCGCGCTTTTCTCTCTTTGTTAGCTGTTGGGCGCACCACCGGCGGCTTGTTTGCCGGCGCTAAAGACAATAAAGCAAAGAAGCCACGCTTGTGCTTGTCTTTTCTTTCAATGCCTCGGCCCGGCTGAATTCCGCCATGTTGGACAGTGAGCAGTAGAAAGGGAGATAACGTAGTGAAGAAAAACAAATACGCCAATATCCCTAGTTTGGTTGTTACCTCATCATGCCTGAATCGAACAAGCCCCGCGCAAGGCGGAGCTACTATGGGAATGCCATACGGAGTAGAGGCTACGATGTAGCATTGGGCATGTGGGAATGACGTGCAGTGCGCGGGACTCGGCGTGCGCGCGCGCTGAGCTAATACCCGTCGTTGAACCCCGCAGGATTTTTAGGTATTGTCAGAGCTGAGAAATTCTGCCTGGCTGTCTGTCATAACTGGTGTGTAAGCAAAGTCTTATTTTTTTTCTTCTTTCTTACCAAAGTACATATATTTTACGAGCCCTTGATTACATACTTGATGATCGTATGTATGTCATAAAATCGGGGTGTAATCGGTGGTTGTTTGTTTGTCTGCCTGCCCGATCCGCTCATCTGACAGCTTTCAAAAGGCGCACTGTGGAACTCTACTATATAAATGGAACCGATTGAATAGGTACGAATACTCGATACATCAAAGCATCTCTATCGCCTTACATAAGGAGGAGGGGGGCGTGAACAAGAAGGATATAAGATGGATGGTAGGGAGGGGGAGAGAGAATGATAAAAAAACACGTGCAAAAATAGGATGCCTGAGAAAATACAACCATGCTCGCAACCCAAACTGCTGCAGGCTCACAACCCGGCACCGTAGTACCGCATCTTGGAAGAAGATGCAAACGTGTACGTAGTAGTATTACATGCGTGAAAATGCGCCACACATGAACTCTAGCACACAAATACACCCAAAATAGTTTCGCTCGACGGATTCTCATTCGCTAATGCCCTCACCCCTTTGCGGAAACTGGGCACATCCACCGTTCCCGAGCATCCAATCTGGTGAAAAAGAGGGTGTAGTGACCGGCAATCTGTATGGTGGATCGTAGCAACAGAAGACGCTCTGCATGGTTTTTCTAGAACAGGGGGTTTGGAAAGGTGACCGTTTAAGGCACTGTTGGTGTATTTGGGTTGCAGTCGCGTTTCCCGTGAAAGCTGGGCAAAAACATTGTTGAGGGGGACAGGTTTCGGCGACTTGCGTTTTTTGATAGTCAACCAACCCCAGCCACTCTCTTTCGAACCTCTACCGTATATTCTTGAGCAAGCGAAAAGAGATACCAGCTCTGGAAAATTCAAGAATAAAAAAAGGGGGTTTGATTGCCATATTGCACAGTGGTACAACCTGGAACCCACATTGTGTGTGCAAAGTACTTGTAGGCTTGTAGGAATATATTAAAGATCGGGGCGGGGATGGCTTGGTGTGCATATATTCACAGGCGCCTGATTGGTTCGTCACACTTATAGATACTTGTTTGGGTGGGCAGTGAGCACATCCTAAGCGCCGAGACCAAGAAAAGGTGCAAATAAGTGTCGTACAAATTGGGTGCTTTTCGGGGTCTACAAATCCCCTTTTACCCCTTTCGGCGACGGGATCACGCATATTCTCTATTCTTGCAACCCCCAACGCAACCCTACCGGCAGGCTATTTTTTTTTTTTTTTTTCGTCAAACAAACCAGGGATATAGATAGAGTGACAAGAAATTTAGATGGCTGGAAAGGTGAGGTCAGACGATCTCCAAGCTCGGTGAGACCAGAAAATGCAACCAGCCTTCCCATCACCGGTCTGGGGTTAGCATAGCCGATGTTATCACCAGGCAGCTAAGGGGCAGGGCAAGCCAAGGCATGTAATCGCTGAGGCCTAGGGAAAAAGAAAAAAAAAAAAGAAACGATTCTCTCTTGATCGTCAAGATTAATCATGTCCATATACACCCCGTCCCATGATCAACGACATTCCTTTTCTAAACTCTTGGCAGGCGAGCAAAATAGAGAGAGGCTGGGTGGCACCGAGCTGAAGCAGGCCAAGTTGGGTTGCTTCCGATGTGCGCAAACCATTCACAACCTATTTAGCCTGTATAATCAAGGGTTCGCTAAGCACAAAACGCCGCATAGTGGTCAGGCCGTGCCGTCGCTTGCCCGTGGGATCATCAAACCTCTGCAAAATTTTCAGATGGGATCCAAGCAAAAACGATGCACCCAAGGGGGAACAAGTGTGTGATTGCTGCGGGAGTTTAATCAGGAGGCGACCGCTGCCGCAATTCGCCGTGTTATGGCCCCTCAATGTGCCACAGCGGCAAACCATTACTATAGGTGGAAGCCTCGAAAATAAAATGATACGATCCTATCTAGGTAGGTTGCACCAAATATACAAGTGCCAAATGGATGGTACCTTGGGAAGCAAAGTAAGATCCCACAAGGCTGCATCTCTCATAAGCGGCACTGGAGCTGAACCAGTAATCTTGAGAGAAAAAAAATTGGAGAGAAAATAATAAAAATAGGTCACATCGTTGCCTACACTGCGTATACAGTCATGCTTCGTCTCAAATAATTTACAGTAACACAGCCTTGTGGCGGCGTACCACCAACGCCGTATTCATAGCCGCGATCTGCATGCACGTACACATCCCTGGTGGTTCTTTTTGTCAATTTTCGTCTCAACTCAAAACAACCCACCAATCGCTCGTACAGTACATGGCCCCCAAAAAAAAAGCCTAACAAACAAGATTAAGCAAAAATATGTCTTGTTATTGTTGTTGGTCCATGCGTGGGGGAATAAAGGCCGTTTTTCAAGGCCCAAAGAGCCACGCCTTTATCGCCAATCCTTCCCGCCAGCCCAGTGCCGGACAAATGGGAAAGAAAGCCGAGGGGTGGTGGTTGTGCGCTGGGATCCGTGGTACATGACCAGGAGCGCGACGGGAAGAAAGAAAAAAAAAGACGATAAACAAATAAATAAACGAAAAAAAGGGCAGCGACTAAACTCAAAATTGCGTCACGTCTCGGGTCTTATTATCGCGATGATGTAGGTGAAGAAATGAGATAAGGAACAACGCCAGTCGGGACTATATGCAAGATGCAGGGCCTTTTTTTTCTAGTTTCTTCATCGTGTCTTTCCGTCATCAGACTGTAAGTGGTCTAGGGATTTTCTTCAATTCATTCTCGTGTCTACTCTACCGACCTGCTCTAGAATATATTGACAAAAGCTAGTCGGCTAACAATGACGAACAAGTGTGCATTGAATCGCGAGTCTTAATTGAAAATTCTCAGTTGGAAACAGTTGCATCATTGTAGGGTTGCATTGTGATAGGCATGTGCCGGTATGATTTGCGGTACGTCCTGCCCTCGAGGAGTCGTCAACACCTAGCAAGGAAAGACAGCCGGTTCCAGACCAAAACAGAGCCTTGTCCGCATCAATATTCTAGTCTCATGACATACAAAAAGTCAAACGTTGTCGTAGATAAAAAGAAAAAATGAAAGAAAGAAAGAATGAATGGAAGAGACATTAGCAGTAAAGTTGATAGCAGATAGCTTGTCGCAAACCCTTCGGCTTGGTGATCGAGACCCCATCAAACCGTACCTAGCTCAAGTGCAATGTTTCTCACTGTCTGAGACCAGAAAAAAAGATCCCGTCCGTATCTAGACTGTGCCCCCCGCCTCAGCAAGGCACGAGACGGCAGGCCAGGGGTTTTCTCCTGATCGGTATTTCTTCCAGCTGAAAATATTGGATTTCTTCTTTTGCTCTTTAGATTCAACCAGTCTACGCAGAGTGAGACACAAAAGAGCGGCTGTTGGTCGATGAAAGTCCCGAATTCAAGATGCATAAAACAAACAGAAGAAAGCAGTTCGCCAATGCGCTCAATAGTCGGCAAGTCGGAGCTTCCTTCACCCAGGAACTGGTCGCACGATTCGGCGAACATGGTAACACAAAAAGATTTCTTATTAAAGAAAAGAAAAAGAAAACATAAAAAATAAATATAAGGGAAACAAAGAGAAGGGAAAAAGAAATCCCTGATCCCAGAGGCGCGCAACGCGGTGTGCCTATGCGCCGTCAGTCAACGTTCACAAGGCAATGCTGCTTAGGAAGGAGGGGTGTGTAGGAAAACAAGGAGAATTCCAATCCCTGGGGGGCTTGTTTCTGCCACTAACACGCAACGGCAAGGATGCAGCCTGCATCGAACAACAAAACCAAACGCCGTGCGCTTTTTTCAATATTGTTCATCCAATCTAATGGGATGGGGGTTCAACGAGCTAAATCCCAGTACCCATTTGCTTGCCGTGTTTCTGAATGCCATCCAAAATGACCTTTTCGTCTCCCGTTTTCAGACGATTTTAAACAATTTTTTTTTTCTTGTGACGGAAGTTTAGCTCGATCTATCTGCTGAATATCAAACTCGTAGAAAACCCTGGTGTTGTCGTCCCCTGACCACACAAACCTTAGGCTGGCCTTGTGACCACCTCAAACAACACCAAACACTGGCATGGAGACAAGTCAGACTTTTGCCCTAGACATGCTTCCAATCCTTTCTCCATCCCGCTGTTCATGAGTAAAGAAAAACAAAGAGTAGAAGCGGTAAACAGAGTCTCATTGATTCCTTCACCCCACCACCCACCCTGAAATAAATAAATAAAAATAATCATTGTTTTGCCAGCGCACGTACTGTTCCCGCGTCATCTCACCCCCTCATCCATTCCCGCCATTTGGTGTTGGGCACCGACAACAGACCCAAAAAGCCACCCCAAATATACACGTTGGGCTTCCACCGGCCCGCACCCCAATCTCGGATACCAAGGGACAAGGGATGGGTTTTCTGATTTTTTGTTTTGTTTTACGAGATGTTCCTTGAAAAAAAAAAAAAAAAAAAAAAAAAAAAATTAAAAAAAAAAAAAAAGGAAAAAAAAAAAAAAAAAAAAAAAAAAAAAAAAAAAAAAAAAAAAATTGTGATTAGGGTTCCGAACCATAGATCCTCAGCCCCCAAGACGGAGCCAATCGCCAGTTGCTTTCTCATGCGTCTTTTTATTTTTTTATTTTTTTTTTCTCTCGCTTCTTGGTCCCACCAATTTATATGTACAACTTTTTTTTTTTTTTAAAAAAAAAAAAACATCCGTGATTTGCTGGTCTGTGTGTGTCCTCGGGCCAGCTTCCGTGTTGAAAATATTTTTGCTTGTTTGGTGCGCCCTCTCTCCTCGTTGGTGACCAATCAAGGCATATATCACACCGCGGTGAAGCGAAGGGCTGCTTTTGCGTCTGCTTGGTGCATAGGGATAGGTTGCAAAAATAGAGCTAAAAGAAAAGACGGACTCGAAAAGAAATAAACTTAGGGAACCCTTGCAGTGACCATGAGGTCACACAAATATATGCACTTGGTCAATAATAAATCCATTTATGATAAAAATAGAGATTGACAGTCTAATATTTGGTCAAGTCAAGATTATCCACGCTGTTTCACGAACGATAAATGTGTTTGGAAAGTCAAAATGTCTAGATAATAGAAACTGAGATCGAACTAGGGTATATCCATCAACCAGTGACAATAATAGAAAGAGAATGTGGCACCAAGCCACAAAGTCCGAACGCCAGCGATCCTCTTTTTGTTATCCAGCACCAGTCCAAAACAGAAGTAACAAAAGCCAATAGTGAGTAAGCCAAGGGTGTCAATATTCCCTGATTAGTTGTCGCGTTGCTCCCAAGTTCCAGCAGATTCCATCGATAAGTAAAAATAAAAATAAAAATCATAAACAATGTGCTGGTGTCCAAGAGTTCGTATCGCTGTTTCGAGGTCACGCCTGGATGCGTGACTTGTCCCATGAATAGGTATAGAGAAAAAGCCAAAAGGAAAGAGAATGGGTATCTCTCTAAAATAGGAAACGGTCGATCCTGTCCTGTGGAAAAAGAAAAACGGCCGCCGGGTGATTTTGGGGGATTGCTCCCGACAAAAAAATCTGTTTTTGATGTAGACAAGAGGAAAAGCCTGGAGCTCTCCTGTAAAATAAAGAATCCGCGGAAACCATGGGGGTATATGACCGGACAAGACTCCTAGGAATGCGATCCATATCGTACAAGTGGCAAAATCTTTTTTTGGTGGTAAACCTGGACTCCTCCCGTGGGGTATAAAATATTGTGGCCAAAATGGAATAAGACAAGCGGCTCCTGTGTCTCTGGCGAACGATCCAATCCTCTCCGTGGGCTTGATCAAAAAAATGAACAGAGAGAAAGAGAAAAGAAACAAGAAACCGGGAGATCAAATCCAATGGCAGTTTCGCTGGGTGAAAAGGGGAGGGGTTTCGGGACCATTTATTTGGTGGGGTTCAATAGGATGTCCTCGCAGTTGGCGTCGAACCTAAGGTTCCAAAGGCGGACAGATGCCATGAACTTTTCCGTGTTGGCCAGCTCGTAGTCACGACCCAGGAGTGTGTGAACAAACCTGACACCGGCAGTAGTGCCGAGCTTGCTCTTGCCGGTCTTGCTAGAGCTCAGCATGGGGCCCTCACAACGCTTGAGGAGGCGGCGCAGCTTGTCGTTAAGGCGCTCACCCGATTCGATAAAATCATCGACCATCTCCCTGTTCTCCAAAGTGCGGATATCTGGCATGACTTCGCTGGCACGTTTAATCTTGCCCGATATCTGGATAAGCAGCAGCCAGAGCTCGCCGGCGATGCCAACCATTTCACGACCCTCAGGTCCAGAGTGGACGTGGGCGACCCAATCGTAAATCCACTTGCCCAGGGAGTTGGCGTCGAAAACGCTACCGGCCAAGATGATGGGTGTTTCGAGGGGATCCCAGTGAGATAGTGAGTAGCCCTCTGGAATTTGGTGCTTCTTGGCGTCCTCTTGAGTAGCCGGACGATGCTTCTGTTCCGGAGGAGGGGGGGGGGCTTGCGGTCGAGAGTACGACTCGTGTTGTCTTGACGAAGACCTCTTGTGCTTGCTGGAGCTGCCAGGGGCGGTGGTCTGAGGTCTTTGCGGAGTCGATACAGACGGACGACGGCTATGTGATGATCGGCGAGGCTCCGGGCTCATCGGCGACGACTGATATGCATCCCTTGGTGCCTGTGCATAGTAATATTGGTAATCAGTCTCAGGCCCATCGCGCATGTAGTAATCCCTCGTGTCCATGCCGCTCCAACGCTTTGATCTCGATTGCGCGGGCAGCACGTAGTAGGCGCCGTTGTCCTCGAACCACTCGTCCTCGTCGGAGTCCCCACGTCGTTCAGAGGTCCGATAGTAGGACTGCGAGCTGCGACGTTCGCCTCGTGTGCGAGTTCCCGAAGAAGAATATCTTCGCGATGGCCGCGACTCACTCACATTCACGGTCGCGTACTGGCCAGAGCTGTTGTAACGCGGAGATGCAGCGGCAGTGGGGTGCGCTGTCGGCGGGCGCACTGGTGGAGGCCCTTGCATAAAGCTGCTGCTGCTCTTGCGACGGGAGTGCGATCGAGTCGCAGGCCGTTCCGGCATGTCAAACCGCCGATCAGCCATGTCGTAAAAGTCCCGAGACTCGCGGTAGTGGCGTGGAGACGGGGTCGGCGAGGCGCTCTCGAAGTAGTATTGCTCGTGCGCGGCAGGCGACGAGCGGTAATAGTTGGACGACATAGTCAAGGACTGTCGATTTGCTGGGGTATCCGACGGTTCGGGAATTTAGGTGTAGTCTCCGTAGATTGCTGTCGGAGTATCGGGAATGACTTGGAGGGAATGAGGCGCCCTCCAGCGCGAGGCAACACTGCCTCAAGATTCTAAAACTTCAAACAAAAGATCGCGCTTTTTGTCGAGACGCGGAGGATGATGACCAACAAGTCACCTGGGTGCGTGGTCGGTGGGAAGGATGGAAGAAGGTCGACACCGGGGAAACATAGCAGAGTGTTGAATATTTGTTCCTCAGGATCCTGAGGAATTGGGATCAAAGCCGACGACGTATCGACTTTGCTGGAAGTTGCTACTAGTGACTGGACACTTCTTTCAGAGTCCAGCAAAAATGATTTGTAAGGTGATGTTGTTTCCTGGTGGTTGATGGCAAAGCCAAAATTGATAGAAGAAGGTTACAGGATTTGGTGGGAGTTCTGGGTATTGGTGCCTTATAACATCCGCTGCAGAGGGGGGGGCGGATGGTGGGTAATTGGATTTTGCTGCGCCCAAAAGGGGGTGTGAACCAGGGCGGCGGATGGAGCCTTAGCTTCCCTGCAAAATGACAATCTTGCCAAGGATAAAACCTTGGAGGGGTGTGGTATTAGCAAGCAAGGAAGTACCAAAGTACCCTGGTACTTGTTTTTGCTAGCTCACAATCTCACCGGGGATTAGCCACGGTATCGCGCACCGTACTGAACACGGCCAAGTCTGTTCTTTTCAAAACCACACCAATCAAAGGCCCAAGCCCTGTAAACTGAATGAGAGCTGGAGAACAAGCCTCCAGACAACAAATACGGGCCAACTGGATATCCCAGAACTAGCGTGGCTCTCGGATGACCAACAAGTGCTGCCTTTGAAAGAGGGAGCCGACAACAAAAAAAAAAAAAATATTAGTCGCCGGTCTTGTCAAAAATCGATTGTTCTTGTCCTTTTTCTGTCCTTTTGATTGCTTTGGAGTGAACCTCGGCCAAGATTTGCGTTTGATTGATTTGACGGATTTGCTCGGCCGTGTCTCCACCTCTGCCTTGTCCGGGTTGCTTTGAGCCCCTGGGCCTCCCCTGCGAAGAGAGAAAATTCTGCACTCCGGGACCAAAGATCCCGGCTGCAAAGTCTCTTCCGGACCCCAGAAATTTACCAGGTGTAAGCGAGATGATTCTTGGGGCGTCCACGGGAACGGATAGCCTTCCTGTCCATCGAAAGAAGGCAGGACAAAAAATGGCTTGGTAGAAGGCAAAGATTTTCTTCTAGCCTGCAAATGAGCGGATGAAATGCAGGGTCTAACGAATCGTACTAGCAGGGTGGCTTGAGACTGAGTGTCTGATGTTTCTGCCGGCCCTCTCCCTAGCAGAATAAATAGTAGTCTGTAGGCCGTGCGCTCTGCCACAAACACGCGTGGCAAGGTGAACGACCCTAGAGGTGTGTGAAGGCGAAAGAATCCTCACGGACCGAGGGCTAGAGGCCAAAGTGCTTTTGGATGTATCGCTTGAGTGCTGGCGAATCCTGAGTCGGTATCGCGGTGTTCAAACACAGCTGTCGAACGGGGTCAGGGGGTGTTGGTGCGAATAGGCAAGCAGAGACGCGTCCGTCCCCAGATGACTGTTTGTAAAACGACTCAAAACTGCTCCAGCAAACAGGTTCCCGAGCGGATCACAGCCAATTTGCCAGTGCCGATGGTGGTGCTGCCAGTGGAGTTTGAACGTTTCTGCCCCATAGACCAAAAGAACTTCCGGGGGGCTGGGATGGAAGTAACCTCCGAATGCGTACGCAGCACTGACTGTGAGGGCCAGTTCGTGCCCTGCAATCTGCGACAGCACACTCGCTTGTGAGAACTAAGAATTTGTTGTAATAGGGAATTATATCGTGCGGGATGACTGACAGAGTGGTAAACTCATGTTTTTTCGTGCTGATCATTGAGGTGGTAAAGGAGGACGACGGCCTTTTCCGTTAAAACATTGGACGGCGGCCGTTACTTTGCATACCTTACCTATGATAGTAGATCGTTCGGATGAATGACCAAAGACAGACAAACTTCAGTCATTTTCACGCAGGGTCCCGATAAGACGAAGAAAGAGAACGAAATGACGAAAGGCTACCACCCATTTGACTCAAACCCCAACGTGTCTTGTGGCTCGGGCGCAACCTTACCGCGGATTCTGGCAGTTCGTGGTTGCACACAACTGGTGAGCGGAAATGAACAGGAAAAAATCCGAGTGTGACTAAACAGAGAACCGTGCTGGTCAAAGTTGGTCAAGTCGATCTCTGCTTGGTTCAGCGTTCGATCCGTGAACGCTATCACGATCAGTGCATGGCCAGTCAACTGGGTCAAGGTGAATGCGTGACTATGTACACCATCATCTACTACTCAATATGGCGATGTAATTGATCCATTAGGCTGTTATTTTCAAAGAATCAAATGCATGTGATACACTGCACCACACCTAGAAAGCACGCGACAGGCATGATTGGTTAGGACTTAGGTACTGTGATGGGTGGGTTGCTCTTGCTCTTGGTTGGGTCGCACTCAACCAATCTCAATCTCATAGGCCTTTCTTTGCAGCGGTTCCTTTCTGACTGAGAAGCAGTTCGTTGGTCCGCCCAATTTGGTAATGCTTTTGCCAATTCCATTCAATTCCATCAAATTTATTAATCGGTTCCAATTATTACGGAATCTTGAATTATTGAGGTTAACAGGTTCCCACTTTTTTCCATTACCTCTACCACCACCATGGTTTTCTCTGTTGGCAAGATGAAAAAAACGAAAAAAAAAAAAAAAAAAAAAAGATCATCTCTTCTTAGGATCTTCATCAGAGTGCCTGAGCGTGCTCTAAGCAATCGCAGCATCGATTCATGAAACAATTACACATCCCAGCGAATGTCAGTGGGGTGGGCGGTGGCGTTGTCGGTCGTTGCGAATGCGAACCTACCGAGTTTGAGTTTTCTTCACAATCTCGCTACCCTGCCTGCCTGTTGCACAGCCTGTAAGGTTTCCGTCGCATGGTGTCGTATTCTCTGCCCCTGGTGTTCGACAGCGCTTGACTGGTTCCTGGTCGGCCCTATTACCCACACCCGTATATCGAATTTCCAACCAAAACAAAGCACACGGGAGGCAGCTCGATGTCGTGCCTTGCGTGCGTCCACGCCTATGCTTCTGCCAGTCTGCCACTGATACCCAAGCAATTCAGGTACCTGATCCAAGACTAGTTGCCAGTATCAATCAATCAATCTATATACAAGAAGCAACCGCTTGGATGCTTGCTCATGCGAGGGTTTCGGCTTGGCTGATCGTCTGCAGCTCGCGCTTGTGCCTGCCAGCCGTGGGTGGGATCATCTAACCACCGGTCAATACTGCTAGCTAATGATGACAAAACCCCAAGTCACCTTTCACCGAACATTTCTTCACACCACTCGGTGTAGATTCAAATTAGCTCATCAAATGCCTAAGCAACTAGGTCGACTAACCCTTCGATAGCCTTGTACGAGACATTTTTATCCTGTCACCAACAAACCTTCTGGCCCGCCTAGCCCTCCCTATCAGCCTTGTCTTTCAATGCACGCCATCGTCACTGGGCTGGGCCTACAGTACACAGTACAAGATTGTACTCGTTCGACCACGTTCGCTCTCCGTCACCCACAAACCCCGTTCAAAAGGAGTTAAATCCCACCCGCTGGTACGGGTCAACTCCTTCGCGACGGAGACGTTGATGGATCCACAAACATCCTTCGAGAAGGTGGAGATGATTGTTGATCGCATTGTACCATAGTAGACCCTCTCTTTTCTTGGCCTGGGTGCATGCCCAAGGTTAACCGGCCCCCCATCCTTCATTTATCCCTGATGTGCCCGGGCTCTTTTCCCCCAGCCCATTGTTTTCCCTTATTAGTGCTCCCCCGGGATGGCTTGATTACGCTGGAGACTCGGACCGACCGGGCCTGTAAACCAAAACCAACTCTCGATTCCGATGCCATGCTCACCGTACTCGCAAAGTGAAAATTTTCACCTCCCGATATGCCCATGTTTCCTGACACCCTGCTTCCCTCATCTGCCAGAATTAACCAGACCGAATTTTCATTATGCGGTAGAGCAAGGAAGAATGACTCACGACGAAGTAAGGTATTGTTCGTTGCCATGTGGTTACCAGACCACATATGCTTGGATGCCCGGCCCAATATCATGTTTTGACGCGTTGATGTCCAATATGAGGTAGGCGGCCTTACGAGTGGCCGACATTCAGCTGGCGCTCTCGTCTGCGCATGCAGGTTGCCCTCCCGATTGGACAATTATGCTACACCAAAGAAGTCAAAGGATCCGCTTCAACGCAGCAATCTGCAGGCTCTCTCCACTGCTGTGACACCCTGGTATGAATTCACCCTACCCATGGAGTGTCGCTTCTCCCCGTCCGATTCAACGTCTACGTCCAGTTGGACCTGTCAAGCGTCGTAGATGCAGCAAAAGAGGATCTCGTCGGTCCAAATAAAGAACAGATGTAGACGGTACAAGGACGGTCTCGAGTATCGCACTCCCCAAGCACCTCACCGACTATTCGCAGGCCCTTGCTTGAGGCTTTCAATTCATGGTCGCGCCATGCGAGAGCATGTCTGCCTGAGAATTGGCACGCAAGTTACCAGGTAGGCTGCTCCCGGGTGATACGTGGCATGCCCTTGATTATGGCATGGCCCAGAGTGACGTAGCAAAAAGTCCTGGTCCGCCCACAGATCCTCGAATCTTGAGACGAGCATGGGAAGAGATCCTGTTGAAGAGCAGGTCACGATTATCACGAGACATTGTTGCGGTGAACAGCAGAAGAGTCACAGTCAAGTACTAGTAAGTGCATTTGGTGAGAGAGAAAAAAAAAAGTGGAATCATTCAAGGTGGTCTTCGTATTACCATGACTTTTTCATATTGCATTGTAACACTGCTTTATTAGCTGCCACTTTTGGTGTGTCGTTCATTTTGACGGGTCGCATCGCATTATTATCGTCATTTCCCTAGTTGTGTGTGTGTGTGTGTGTGTGTGTGCGTGTGTGCGCACGCAGGCGCAACAGGCCCTGTATGCCCCGTCACTGCGATGGGTGTGTAATTGGTTGCGGACCACCACTCTGCGCCCTCATCTGTCGCAGATTCCACCACTCAGATGTTTCCTAAGATTTGTGGTTTTCACACGCAGCAGAGTACAGTATACGGATATCGATTTGCACAAGCAAAAAGACGGAGCCTGTGGCCAGTTGCCAGGTACCAGGCAGGCAACCTAGACACACATGTTTACTTTACCTAAGGCGAATATGCTTCTTATGGGGCGTATTATTTGCTTTTATTTTTATGTTGTTTCTTTCTTGTCTTTCTCATAGCGACAAGGCAACCCTTGGGTCTTCATAATCAATTAATCATTTCAAGGGTACAATTGCACTTAACTCGGTTTAAAAATACACTGAATGGCTGGTTGACAAGGGGCGTACGGCTTCGCTTTACAACGACGGTGGCTGCGCAGCTCTGAAGAAGCAGTCTTCAGTAAGGGGCCTCACCAACATCGTCTATGCCATTTGCAGACCCTCTTGTGAATAAGGGTATGTATCAGATTGCTAGTCGAATAAAAAAAGATCATCCGTGTTATGTATTTTCTAGGTTGAGACAGGCCCTGTTGCTTCTGTGCGCAACAAAAAAAAAAAAAAAAAAAAAAGATAACCCCCCTAAAAATATCGGTGCAAGCATTCTTTGTCAAAAGGTAAGACACACCCCTTTTTTGTTTATTGCTCAGCCTTGCGCTGGCGTGATGCAGAGACCATGCGTGCGGTAGGGTTTTGAGATAGGGATGTCACGGGCTTTGGTGACTATTTTTTTTTTTTATGCGGCATGCGCTTTTTCAGCTGGTGAACCGAACCGTTGGGAAGGGCGTTCGTTCACCGTATCATGTAGAGCGAGGGTAAGGGTGAACAAAAAAAAAAAATAAAAAAAAATAAAAACTCCCGATGCACCACACCGCCTGGTTGGAAAAACGACGAATCAAACAATACTGTACAAAGGAACAAAGTGGGCTTCCCGACTGCAACACGGGTAGAGTCCCGTCAAGTTCGCAGCAAGGCAGTTAGCAAATGAGAAAAGGTACGTACCTACCCTGCGATCTAAAACTTGCCTTCGTTTTGGTCTGCGTTAGCGGCGCAGTACTGTACAAGTATTGGTATGGTATCGTGGTTTCGGCCAAGCCGCCGTCACATGGCCCGTGCAGCGGTACATTACTTAGCAGGACAGGACTAAAGTAAATTGACGCGCGACAAGGCCTCCCGGTTTGGGTTATGGGGACCCGACCCGCGGGAAACCACGCTGTCGAAACGTGGCAAGCGTGGTCCGACACCCTACTTCGGTAGACTTACTCGTGTAGTGCAAAGACGCGCTTAAGCAGGTTTTCTATTCCCATGGGTCGGGTAAAATCCTGATTGGACATTTTAGGCGCAAGTTGCCGAGAGCTCCAAGCGAAGTGGCGTAAAAAAAAAAGAAAATGCAACGCCACTAAGATCCCAGCCACCGCCCACTTTGTCTTTGACCCCTGATGAGAAACTTTTTTTCCCCCTCTAAACGAGCACAGTTTCCACTTTGCGCGAATTTGCTTACCAATGCGTCAAAAAGAGGCATAATATGGAGTATCTTCAATTAAGGCTAGGCAAGGGGAACGAGATCTCTCCCCTCAAGTGGCAAATAAAGGCATAACTACGGTAAAGTAGCGACACGTCATATCACGAAAGGAGGCCTCTTGATGTGAGAGAAACCAAAAATCGCAAAACCGTTGGCTTTAAGCATACGCCCCAGCTTGTATTTGTTGGGCAACCTATTGGGTATGGATACGTTCATACATACAGTCACAGCTGAAAAGGGGCCAATAATCTTGGGATCTACTCCAATGATCGGTCACTTTCCCGAAATCGCACTCACGCGTGTTCACATGGACATGGATAAATTGCAAATCAAAAGCTTGCTTAACGCTGGTGCTGTGAGTCATCCTGTATAGTCTGCACATAGGTACTGCTTGATCTAGTCCCAACCCGCTGGCTCCGGTAAATCACACGCTTGCTTGTCACGTACCCTCCCGACCAAACAACGAGCTACCAAGAGCCGCAGTTCTGTTTGGACGACAATTTCTTGCCACCCTCTTTTTTTTGTTCCTCAACTCAACGGCCCGATAAAGCCCAATAAAAAGCCGCTACCGTATAGCTTTCAAACGCGTTACCGGAAGCCTTTGGTTTACGCCACAAAGTACCCTTTCTTCCTTGGCGTCGTCAGCAATGGCGGACTGGCCTGCTGCCTGGATCTTTTTTTTTTTTTTTCAAGATGAAGTTGCTTTCTCTTTTCAGGCTTTTGGCCGGGCCCTGATTCTCCCAGCCTCGTCTATCCGCTCGTCGATCCTATGTGAATTAAAGCCGCCGAGGCGTATGCCAAGCCCTCTTTCTGCCTGACTGGCTAGTTGCCTCCTATTTACACCACTAAGACTTAACATGAGTAAGAAAAGAAAAGAAAAAAAATGTTGCGAGGCGTATAGTGCCATGCTCTTCCACCCTGTGAAATCTTTTGGATACTGAAATACACAGTCATCGAAAGAGGCTCGCCTCCAAAATTGTAATACTGTATGACAACCTAACCACACCCCCTCTCGGTATTGTGTACCTTGCCGTAAAAGCGAAAAGCGAATTATTCCAAAAGGTCGCTCAACTAGGATATCCCGCTCGCACTGGGTTGCTCTCCGGGGTTCTCATTTGTTCCCGAACAAAAAAAAAAAAGTTTGCCTCCGAGGCATCCGACGGAGGCGGCTTTTGCGGGGAGAAAAGGGGCAAAGGAAGGAGACTCACGGAACCCCCCGGCCCCGTGACCTAAGACTCCTCGCGTGTTCATGTAACTTGCAGCCCCCGGCGTTGACGACAACAAAGTACAATTTGCTGTGACTCAGTATGTGATTCGAGTGGTGTTGTATTGTTACATTTTTCCCTCCGGTAAATGAAACGTTCGTCTGCCTAATATGGTGTATCGCCGAAAGGCCTCGGAGATATTGCCATTCAGACCCGATGGCAATCCATGACGTCTTTGGAGACGACATGTGTGGGTGGTGGGTTCTGTTCTTGTCGCCTCGCCGCCGTGCGTGTGCAGCAATCGCAGTAGGGGCCTTTGCCAAAAGACGCGTGGTCTGCTGCTGCCTCCATGGTACACCCATAGTAGAGGTCGGAATATCTCGGTGGTTCCGGCTTTCCTTGCTCCGATGAGTCCTGACTTGGCAAGGTGATCTTTTTGTGGTATGGGTATTGGGAATGTAGTAATTTTTGCTCTTTACTCGTGGTAGACCATCTTGTGAATTTGTTGTGTTTTGTTTTCTAAAATCGTGAAGAGTATCAACGTTAGCATACCGGCAAAGTCCCAAATGAAAAGCTTACACTTTTGCTTGCCTGTACCGTTAGTTAATACAGAATCGATACCGGTTGTTGGGACTGACAGCGATCGAGAAATGACTGTCATTGTTAGCATGATATAATATCCAAAGTCTTTTAGTGCCATCAGAGAATACCCATTCTACCCAAGGACACTGCCAGAGTAGCCCCCTTCCGTTCACGTATGTTACCCCTTGGGTATGGTGCCTTATGTTCCCGTGAGATATGAGTCTGCAGTCGATGTCTTCAGCCCATAGTCTTGGTGGCCTCCTAGGGTCTTCCTGTTGCAGAGTTTGTGAGGAGTCCTCTATTTCTGCTTTACTGTATTGTTAATATGCTGTCATTTTCTGGATTTGTTGGTGTTTTGTCGGATGGCCCGTCGGGTAAGACATAGTAGCGAATTATATAGTGCTTCAGGGCATGGTAGGCTTTCTATTACTCTATCGCACAGGCAGTGATGGAGAATTCTCGGTACATCCCTAGTTTCTTCTCCCAAGTTCCACAGGCGATACACCGAGCTCCTTTCAGCACCAGGCAATGCCGTATTGCTATTGAAGCCGTATTGTTGTTCTCCGTATTGTATTGACTCTGATAAAGCCGACGGTCGGTGGGATCGGATCCTGCGAAGTTTATAGTTGTGATGGTATAAGCTGGGGGTGTTCATGAGGAGATTGGGGCCTAACACGTCTCACCTTCAGCATAAGGAGATGTATGTAAGTTAGCTAACTAGCTTACTATCCTTTGGCTTTACAAGATCATGAATAATAGACATGACACAAGGAAAGAATACAAAAGAGCAGTCAGGAACCGGAGAGTCTATTCCAATATCTTTTGCCGTGCGTGGACGGAGATGTGAGTACCTATGTGCGTAGCAGTGGCTTCCCCTGGATCGTCGAAAGAGTGTTCAGTGTACCGCACAAGACGAGGGAACAAGGGATGCGTACAAGGTTCAGAGAATTGGATGCCTGTTGAACTATGTAGAAGTGCAAGGAACAATTTAACATGTCGCAACGAGCGGCATCGGACAGAAACCTAGCAGACACTCGTCGAAAGTACTGATTCCAGAAGGGCCTCTGAGCAAACGGAAAATGGGACACCGCTTGAATGCGAGTCTTTTGTTCCTGGTCCATATCCTTTTGACTTTTCTCTCACCCCGACCACCTGCTTTGTATCCTCTCTAAGCTTCAATCTAGAACTCATCAACTCAAGAAATCATCTAGGTGAGAAGTTCCATTCCAAGTTTAACGCATTATAGAATCGACCTGTTGATGCAGCTCAAGTGACTGCAACAAGAAGCTTTTCTAGCAAGAATCACCAAGAACCCATCGACCTACTTCCCAACAAAAGTCAAGGACTATTGTGGCAGTACCCACAAGCCAGCAAGCTAACAACAAGTCTTGAAAATAGCAAAGTTATAGCGAGCTTGAGAGGCAAGAACTGCTGTACGGAGAAATGTCTATGCTGGAAAGGGTGCAAGCCGAGCTTTGGTCGGCCGAGGATGAGCAGAAGTTGATCAAGGAGGTTCGTCAAACACTATCAACCTTCTCTCTTATTTCCATGGGCCTCGAGTTGAAGCTAACACTGGCACCAGTGCCCAAACTTCGAGACCAGCCAGAATGAGGACGAGCTCGAGGCCTGGAGACTGTTGAGCTACTTCTACGACGATGCCATACTTTCTGATCTCTTCACCTACGGACTCAGGATCGGCAGGCTCACAGCGACCAAGGGCAAATTTAGCTTCTACCACGCTCTGTGCCAGGTTCTCGTGTACCCGCCCTTCACAGGCAGCCTGGACACCTTGCGGTTTGTCCTTCAGATGATTGTTTATATCAAGATCGACGGCCACACCCGGCCATTCGGCCCCGTCTCCCCACATCCAATGGCCATGGAGACCTTCCACAACTTGCGAGCAAAATATAGTGGCAAAAGCCGAGACGACGGAACTCGAGAGGATGAGGGCGCGGTGGCCCTTGCTCTCTGGAAAGACACCAACCCAACCAGTGACGACCACATTTGCAACGTCCTCGCCAACCTGCACTTGGAAATCGACCGCTGGAAGGATAGTCAGCTCCGCACCCCCGTGTACTCCCAAATCGAGCAGCAAGTTTTCGTGGTCGACACGGACGACCTCGTGCTTTTGGTCGCAGCCATCCAGAAAACGTCGTCCATGGAGTGCAACGTCTTGCTAGATAATGCGAGAGTCGTCCTGCCAGACGGCACGAACCCCTTCAGCTTTGGCCATCTCGAGACCATCAAGAACCAATTTGCTGTGGAAAACGAGCGCAAATATCGCCTACGCAAGAAGCTACTCGTGGAGAGAGGCGAGGCGGCGGGACGCGACCTTCACGTCTTTGACATACCCGGCGGAGATCCGGACCCGGTGTACATCTATGCCAAAGACATCGAGCCTGGCGAGCTTCGAGTGCTGGCAGGAGAGGTCATGCCGTATCGTTACCCGGTCTGCAGTAAACATTACAGTAAACGCTATGTCGATACTTTGGCGGATGTGGGTGCATCGAGGAGGATCAGCACCACCACGGTCACTCACTTCAGGAGGCATTCAAGGGCACAGAGCCCCGACTTTGTTCCACGCATCAGCAATAATGTAGAGAACCCGATCGAGATACAAGATGATGATGAGTGAAACTTGGCTGGTGTGATCTGAGTATTGCCATAGTTGCAATGATCGACCGAGGCGGCCCACAAGTTTCGATACCGAAGCACAAAAAGGGGCTCCTAAAGTGATCGGACATGGGCCAGAACAGACCATCAAGATAGTCTCTGATCCAGTTTGGATGCTTACAACAGGGAATGGGAGGATGCAGCATCACAGTCATATTCCAATAACAAAGCAAAGTTTTTCGAGCAAGACATGTCAAACATGTGTTTCCTAATCCAATATCATGCCTGAAAAAGGGATTACATAGTAGTTCCCTGCACTGCCTCTTGTGCTGTGTTAATTGAAAGCACCTGGGGCCATGGGATCGTCTTTTTCGTCTGATCGCCTCTTCAACTTGCAATTGAAGGGGAAAGGCGCGTTGTTCTTTGATATAATTTTGTTGCCTGCAGCCTATAGGGGCCGAATTGCATCATGTTGTCTGAAGTATCCAACCCTGAGGGTCAAGGCAGTGCCAGGTGGGATATCGCTTTCCGCCACAACCGAGTGGTCGTTATCGAGAAGGGAGGTCCAAATGAGATTGCAAAAGTCATACGACTTCCTGCCAACCCTGACCCCATCTAGGCCATGAGCCAGAGGCGCCATGCGGTTACATTCCGGATCCTGGTCCCAACTACCGCCCATCTGTAAACCTAGCAGACCGATGTTGAGTTGCACACAGGTGTCGCGGAGCTGGTACTGCCAAGAAATCACACTTTTAGACGACAGATTGTCGGAGGACGGTGCTTGGAAGGTTTCGGATGCTTCCGGGCAGACATACTTGGGTTCGGATTTTGTCTTTTCGAGCGTGTGCCGTTTGGACTGTATCCAGCTCCTGAAGACATTCACGAGCAGGCGTACCAATGGAGCCATAGCAAGCAGGGTGATGAAAATACGATATACTGCAACAAGGCTCATTTCTGGCATGATGGAACAGATGGAAGCGATTTCGAGGCTTGCCATTTTGGAGGGACTGCCGCCGGCGCTGCCTATATTGAGGTGCTATGGGCCGCTCACGAGTCTAAAGTAGTTGGATTTGATCGATTTAGACGTGTTAATCATGGGATTGGGTAGCTGGTCTTTCGCAGGAACGGAGCAGACTGTCTGAATTTGTCCCACATTCTAGGAAGCTCTTGTTAACTAGGGCACCTCGCGTGGTCAACCCCATTTCTAACCACGTAAGACCAGCGGCTCGAGCTGATAAGACGACCAGGTGAACTCGGGTTGTAAGGAAATCAAGTGGAACAGGAAGCCTGTAATTCATGTCGAACGTTACGTAGGACTTCATCTGGCTCTCTGCTTATCTTCCAAAGATTCCAAGCACGGCTCGCATTACACCCTTGCCCGCTTGCTCCAGGTCGGGCCTCACTGCACTCTCCGAGGTCCCCTAGGCCATTTAATCAAGTGTGTCGGGCGTCGACTCCTGTAGGTCCGGGTTGGCGTTGGTTCGCGTCAAGGAAGCCCGCCGCACCTCTTTGTCCGCCGTCGGGAATCTCTACCAGTTCGGCATCGGCGTGCCGGTTGCGGGCAAGACGCTCATCAACTACCAAGTTACACCTGGGACAATAGCATCACATTCCGGTTCCGTGAAGATTCCTTCGCCATCGACCTGAAGCGTGCAACGTACAACCGCAGCGTCGATATAGTCCTGAACACCATCTCTAGTGGACAGCTCCACGCGTCGTGGAACTTCATGGCCGAGTTTGGCAAAATGATCGAGCTCGGCAAAAGAGATATAGTCGCGAAGGACGGCTCGCCATGGGCAATTTCCAACGAAACCGGTCGTACCGCTGTGTTTATTTGGCTCATATGGTTCAAAGACGACTATGGCATGTTGAAGCTCAAGTTCACCACCAGCGAAGCGATGTGTCGGTTGCCAGAGGATTATTATGACTGAAGGTTGACAATCCTTAGCCTTCTCGCGAGATGCATCAAAATGTACGAGTCTGACCAGCTAATTCCTATACCTGTTGATAGGATTAATCATCCATTAAAGCATCCTCACTAGGCGGGAATACTTTCCGTCACGTTCCACAGCACGTCGTCATCTTTGCTTACCTATTCAAGACGAACCCGTATACCAAGTTACCGGACGAGCTCCGCGTGGAGTTTCCACTTTACTGTTTGTCGATGAGAAGAAAAAGCAGATGCTCAGGCATCCTTGTCTCCCGCGGACGTTGGCTGAGCGTGAGTGTCGAGGAAGGCGGAGCAGAGAGCCGAATTCTCTTGGCAACGATTGGCCACATATGTGGGCCATCCATCGCGCTCTCTCCCTCTCTCTCTATCTCTCCCTGGTACCTGTCTTGCCTTCCAGGTTGTCCAGATTGTCCGGGCAGGTCCATTACGTGGATAGAAGATCTAGACTCGTAACCACCATTCTCCAGTGACACGCTGTTAATTTAGTATGCACGGCATTGTCCGCGATGTGGGCCGAATTATCGCATGACAAACCAATCCTGACGATGGAAACGTTGTGTTGGTCAGCTCATGGTGGTTCGACTGACAAAGGCTCCCGAAAGATGAGAAATCAGGCGTTTCTTATTGGCTGAATGACGGTTGCGGAACTCGGATCCATCTGTAGGGCTGAGAGCTCAGCCAATCAACGCTGGTTTGATGACCATCGCTTTGGTCGCACCCCCCGTCATCTCTTGCCAAAGGAGGCAAGCTTGGCAGGGACGAGTGGAAGAGACGTTTATGGCAATCCGACTATAAGTACTTGCAAACTCCTCCAGAGGTACCACTGTCTTTCTCTGCCAAATCATTACCAATCACATATTCTCGGTCCCAAGCTCTCAACTCATCGCAATTCACATTACACGAAAGAAGAAAACATCTTTCTCAACATTCATTCACCCTTGCATATCTCAAAACCGATCAACAATCAACATGGCCACCCAAGTTTCCAAGGCATCCACATGCTGCGGCAAGAGTGACGTCTGCGTCTGTGGTAAGCTTCCGAGCCCACCTGAAGGGTGTCCCACACCACTAGCATGTCCATTAATCACCAACAAACACTAACGCGAAAAACCCCCCACCACCAGCCAAGCAAGCAACCTGCAGCTGCGGCAAGCAGTCCGCCCTCCACTGCACCTGCGACAAGGCCGCCACCGAGAACACCGTCACCGGACCTCGCTGCTCGTGCCGTGCTCGCCCGGCCGGTGAGTGCAACTGCGACCGGGCCGCCGCCGAGAACGTCACGCCCAGCGGAAACTCCTGCGCATGTGGCGTCAGACCTGCCGGTATGTTTGACCTTGATTAATCACCTGCCATTGGCCTGAAGATCCAGGTTTGCTGACTTTGATGGTTTAGATGCTTGCACTTGTGAGAAGGGAGGAGCCTCGGGCGTATATGACACTGCCAACGAGACCGACTTCACAACTAAGAAATAAATCATGATTCTTGGCAAGGGATTTCATTTCTGGCGTTATTCTCGGGTTTTCTTCTCACTTTCTTTTTCGTGTACTCTATGACTCTCAGTATACCCCATCGCATGGAGCAATGAACCATTATAATATTATCATCGTGGATTCCAGACATGAAAAGACGAAAAAAGATTAATGCAATAAGTTACCAACAGAAGGATAAAACCCCAACTGAAACAGAGTTCGATTGTTCTCTTCGAGCTATCCGAGAAGTGCTGACAACTTGTTATGGCTTACTTACACTCAGTCTCAAGACTCCTCTTGTGTTTCTCCCGTAGCTGCTTAGTGAGTGGGACTTTTCGCAGCCAACTAGGTAACTCTATGACCGGTCCTTAGCCAAAAGATTCGCTTGCATCAAAGTAAGTATCCATGGCGACAAGAAGGCTCAAGCAGTTAAAGAGACAAGGCTGTAGTTGCAGTTGAAGAGGTGAGGCTGTATGTGCTCGATATCCAGATCAACGTGCAATGTTCCCCAAACCATTTTGAGTTAGGTCAGGGTAAATGTGCAATGATATCTACATATTCTCCGTAGAGTCCCACAGAAGAAGGAAAAAAAAAGCATAAAAAAAGAAAAAAAAGAAAAAGAAACAAACCTCCATAAGGACAAGAGTTTTGCTCCTTTGATTCGCCAATAGAATCTTATCCGACATACAAAAGGCGATGTCACTCCGGCGCGAAAGGACAGTGGCTGCCATGATCGCTGCGAAATTGTGTATTGTCTAGGGCCTGTCTAGGTGCCTAGGTACCTTAGTTAGGTCTTCGGTTGCCGACTACCGAGACCTATGATTTCGGGAGAGCGGTTGGTGCTGCTAAAACTTGTTTTGTCTGTATTTATCCAATAGCGGGATTTGTTGACGTGAAGTGTGCAGGGTCAAGCTTTTCCGAGCGGGAAAAAAAAATCCATCGCGGATTTGCGACGTACAAGAACCTCCGGGCAATTTTTCCCGCCAAGGAAATAAATTAATTTGTTTATTTGTTTCCTGCTCCTGGAAATCAGAAGTAGAGCATAGAGAAGAGTAGAAACAGAAACCGGTCAACGGAAATCTTACAATAAACTATCCTACCTATTATGCTTCATTCAGACGGGACGCTTGACGTCCACAACCGAAAGACCAAAAGCGACAAAGCTTTCTGTCCAATACAACGTCACCTTGACGCGCCCGTAGCTTGGTCTTCCTGGTTGCAATCGGATAGATGCAGGGCACCCTTGTCATTATTCGTTGCTATTGTGGCGCACATGTCCCAAAACGGTGATTGAGCTCTCGTTTTCTGCCATTGAGAGCGGTCAAAATTTTCTTGGGGTGAGCTCACAATAGGGTGGGTGACACGGTTGGATGCAGAGGCTGCAGTAGCGCTGAGTTTTGTATGGTCGGACAAACAAAACTGGTGGCGCGTCTCCAGCAGACGACCACAGAAAAATTCCAGTAACAATCAACTTTTCCTCTGGCCCATTCCGCCTATCTTTTTTTTTTTTGTGTCTTTTTTTTTTACCCTACTCATTCTTTTAGGCTGAGAGAGGGATCGTCTAGATATCAAGAAAAGACTTTCTTCGGATTGAATTTTTGCAACGTGCAGCTTACATTTGACTTTTTCGCATTCTTTGTACATCTGTCGCAAACACACGAAAGCTAGCGCGCATCAACCACAACCGCACTCCACCAAGTCTACACACGGACGAACGCGTCTTGTTTATTTTTTTTTTTCCACCGCTGTTACTTACTCTCCATCTCACAAAATCTTTAAAAAGTCAATATTAATAATGCCACCAAAGAAGGCAGCGGCAACAAAGGCCTCGGCTGCTCCAGCCGCGAAAAAGGCTGCTCCGGCAAAGAAGAGCGCAGGTGTAAGCAAGACTGCCGCGCCAGCCAAGAAGACAGCTGCTGCAAAGCCCAAGGCTGCTCCGGCCAAGGCTGCCTCGGCCAAGGCTGCCCCGGCCAAGGCCGCCGCGACAAAGGCTGCTCCCAAGAAGCGCAAGGTCGTCGATGAACCCGAGCCGGAGAAAGAAGAGGAAGAGGAGGTTGAACAGGCGCAGGACGAGGACAGTGAAGACGAGGAAGAAAAGCCAGCCGCCAAGGGATCGCGCAAGTCTGCGCCTCCCGCTACAAAGAAGCGCTCTACTCCCGTCCCGGCCCCCAAGAGAGCCGCATCTGCCCAGCCCAAAAAGGCAAAGGCTGCTGCCACCAAGAAGAAGACTCCCGCGCCCGAGGCCGACAAGGAAAATGCCGACCCTGAGCCTAAGGTAACGGCTGCGTCTTCGCCCACCAAGCGCAAGCGCGAGGATACCGTTGAGCCTTCCCACGACCGCGAGGCCGCAAAAGACGAGAGTGAGGCGGAAGACAAGCCCGCGCCGGAGAGAGAGATCAAACAGCCGCGTCCTGTGAAGCGTGTGCGGACGGCCGCTCCCGTTTCCAAGGTCAAGATTGGTGCTAAGATCAACAATGCTCCCGACGCGGTCCTGGACGTCTTTGTCTTCGGCGAGGGATCGTCCGGCGAGCTGGGCCTGGGTAACATGAAGTATGAGAACAAGAAGCCTATTGACGTTAAGCGCCCTCGTATCAACCACAACCTGTCTGCCGATAAGGTCGGTGTTGTCCAGCTTGCTTGTGGTGGTATGCATGCCGTTGCGCTCACCAAGGACAACAAAGTCCTCACATGGGGTGTCAACGACCAGGGTGCGCTTGGGCGTGATACTACTTGGGATGGCGGTCTTCGTGATGCGGATGCTGAAGACTCGGACTCTGATGACGAGGGCGAAGACAGTGGTCTGAACCCCGTGGAGAGCAACCCTGCCCAGATTGACATGAGCGACGTTGCCGAGGGCACACGTTTTGTGCAGGTTGCCGCCAGCGATAGCGCGTCTTTTGCACTCACGGAAGATGGCCGTGTTTATGGATGGGGAACCTTCCGGGTAAGTAAAAAAAAAAAAAACTTTTACTACCATTATCTTTTCTTGCACGGGCCAGACAGCTAACTGACACGTAACATAGGCAAGCGATGGCGTCCTTGGCTTCACACCCACGATCAAGATCCAAAAATTCCCTACCCTCCTCCCTGAGCCCAAGAAGGTTGTACAAATCGCCGCCGGCTCCAACCACGCCATGGCACTTGACAGCGCCGGCAAGCTTTACACGTGGGGTTGCCCGGAGCAGAACCAGCTGGGCCGCCGCTGCGTCCAGCGCGAGTTGCTGGCCTCGGCCCTCCGTCCTGGCGGTGTCGGTCTCAAGCGCGGCATCAAGGTTGTCAAGATCTCGTGTGGCTCCTACCACAGCTTTGCGGTCGACAAGGAGGGTGGCGTGTACACTTGGGGTCTCAACAACTTCGGCCAGCTCGCCATCGAGCAAGATGCTGGTGACTCCGATGCCGCTGTTCTGACCGCTGTCAAGGTTGAATCGTTGATGGAGTACAAGATCGCGGATATCGCTGGTGGTGAACACCACTCGCTCGCTTGTACAACCGATGGTCAACTCCTTGTCTGGGGCCGTATAGACGGTCACCAAACCGGTTTGCCTTTGGATGCATTCACGGAGGAAAATGCCATATACGACGATTACAAGAAGCCTCGCATCCTGAAGACTCCCACTGTCATTCCAGGTATGTAAAACCCCCCCTTGGTTACCTCTTATCAACCCGTTTTGCTAACATTGATACACAGGCCTGCCCAAGATTGTGTCCGTCTCTGCCGGCACCGACAACTCCTTTGCCATCACCGAAGACGGCAAGGTTTACTCGTGGGGGTTCTCGATCAACTACCAGACCGGCCAGGGTACCTCGGACGACGTCGAGACACCCACCTTGATCGACAACACGGCCATCCGTGACCGAAAGATCACTTATGCCGGAGCTGGTGGTCAATACTCGGTGGTCGCCTGCCATGCCGAGAAGAAAGCTTGAGGAACGTTGAAACGAGATCATGGGGAGGGGGGAAATGGTCAGATTCGGCGTTCTGGGTTTATTTGGGTTGAATTCTAGGCTTTGGAACAAGAAGTCTTGTACATTATATAGCATTTTTGGCTTTTGGCTTTTCTTTTCTCCTTTTTTCTTTTCTTTCTTTTCATCATCAGCTCTTTTTTTTTTCTCTTTCCCGCGTGGTTGAGCTTCTGCCGCTTTACTTTTGGAAGTTGGCGTATACCTAATAGTCGTTTATTCTTGTCAATCTGTGACTAGGCACAAGACTTTTTTCTGCTTAGGTTCTACTGGGACTTATTTCTGCACTGCTGATACTTTATCTCATGGAGAGGCATATGGCTCTGCAATTTTCCCCCTTTGTCGCCGAACGCATGATCAAAATGGGGGCCCCGCTTGCTGGTCGACGTCATGGAGGATGCACTTGCTTCTTGTCAACGCTTGACCAAATGAGGCATTCCAAGTCCACATCAATGAATTTAATCCATTACGGCTAGTTATTGGCATCCCCAGAACATGCATAACATGATATCCCAGTGTATCATCCTCCAGAGCTAACAACGCCTTTTCTATACAAAAGTACATGGGTCAAAAACTCGCCTGTCGCCGGCTTGGTGTAGAATATATCATCAGCAAGAGCTCCCCTTATCTTCCGCGCGTCAAGCCCGCCAATCCGTTGCATATGATGCGCCCGTTCAAGCCGCAATCCTTCACACATCATAGGCACCTCCCCACAAGAGCCCCATCCCCCTCGTGCAGACAAGCGAGCAATTGAGGTCCTAGAAGTTGGGTCACTGCTGCTTGTCCTGTGTTTCACTCTGATGATGTCCGGGCCCATTGAGAACCCTTTCGACAGCCATCGAGCTATTCTTCCCACGCCTCTGATGTCCTTTTTTTTGTTTTTTCTTCTTCTTTTCATTCCAAACCCCGTTTTTGAAACACTTTGATCATGCAGCAACACGAGACGAACCGTCAGCCAGCTTGGCCATGGACCCACTTCCGCGGCTGCTAAAGATGCTCATGATACCAAAGCCGACGTAGAAAAGGGCGAGCGGGTAGGCGACCAGACCGCGCATACCCCGCATGCGGCCGACGGCGACAAAGATGCCTGAGGCGCTGTACGTGCACCACATGATGGCGAAGGCGGTCAGGACGATGCCAAAGGGCGTATCCATGGGCATGACGACGCCGATGGCCGACGTCCCCACCAGCGGCAGCAGGCAGTAGCCCAACACGGACGCCGAGCGGCCGATGGTCAGCGTGCTCGACAGGTGGCCGCCCGCCTGCTGGCCTGGGCCGCCGCCCGACACGGCAGATCCCGAGGCGTCGGGGTACGCGGGTGACGACGAGTAAGGGGGTGCGGCACCGGGGGCGGAGGAGTGGGGTCCGTCGCTGGGTGACATTAGGGAGAGAATGAGGTGCAGGGCGATTGATCCCAGGGCCGCGAGGCCGTATATGTAGCCAAAGTGAAGCTTGCCCGAGAATAGCAGGAAGAAGCCAAAAAGGATGAAGAATAGTATCGGTCCGGCCTGGTCTGAGTCGTCCATGAGGTGTTGATCTATACGCTTGAAGGGGTTGAGCACGGCGAGTGTCTGCAGCTGTGTTAATACTAGGCCGGCAATTGTTGTTGCATCGAGCAGGGGAGTCGTTGCGCTGTTCTCTCACCTTTTTCCATATATGATCCCAGTTCACACCAAGCTCCTCCAACAGCGGCGGCTCACCCTCGTAACCTTCGGTAGAGAAGGCTGCCAAGAGACCCGTCCTCAAGCCGCCCTGCTCGCCCATGCGCCCCGAAACCCCCGCCGCGGCGCCAAAGCCCGAATTGAAACCAGCACCGGACGAGACGCCATAGCCGCCACCTTGCTGCGCCGGGGGAGCTCCGTAGCCGCCGTAGCTTCCTTGTTGTGGTTGTGCGCCGCCGCCGACGCCGGGTGAGTATGTGGAGGGGTAGAACTGGAGGTTCTGGGCCGATGAGGGCCCGTATGCTTGGTTGTTGGGTGCGCCGTAGTAGTTCGACATGCTGATCGGAAGAAAGTCGATAACCCCCTGTGTGTAAATCTATCGTTGTTTTGGGAGTTGTGTTGGAGCAGAGCGCCGTTATTGGATGCTTGCTCGGAGCAGATATCGGATTCGGTTTCCACTGGAAAAAAGCGGTCGCAACCAGTTGTGCATGTATTTGGTCGGATGAGGTGCGACGAGCGTGCAGCAACTATGCATATGGCCCCGCCGGCCAGGTATTGATCTTTTCACCGAAAAGACGTGAGCTGAGGAAATACAAAAGAGAAGACTATGAAAATAAATATCGGTGACAGGTTTGTGCCAGCCTCCAAGTTGCGATCTTGCTTCTTTCTGAGAACAGGGATTGCCTGAGGAATTCCAACTTGTGTTGGCGATTGCTGATGTGGCTACTCTGGGCCACATTTGGTGAGCTTGTGAGCAACTCCACTATTAACACCAAAACTCCAAAAAGGTACTTGCAAAAAGGTACCTTTTCAATCAGCCACCCAGAAAAAGATCCGAGCGTCCTAGCATTTACAAAGACCCACTTAAACTTTTCTATCTATGGGTATCGGAGGCGACCGATACTTTGCCGGCGCCGCGATTCTGAATTTTCGCGAACTTCTTTCCGACGACTGAACACAACCAGGCCGGCGTGTCGTGATAAAAAAAAAGAAGCCAAGCCGAAACCCACCCAAATACGACAAGACACGCCAAGTCTCGTTTTTCAAGGCGCAAAACAATACGCCGGGAGTAGTCCTTTCCCGAATCATAGTTTCCCTTGATTCCGCTTTACAAAGTTCACAATGGTACGACTCAAATCTTTACCGTGGCCTGACTGCCGCCACTTTGCTCATTCTTCTCGAATAAAACGAGTTCCAGACCCAAAGGTCTTGCATCCGTTTCGATCTGCTGCTAACTTTCTTCCCCCTTTTGCGCTTTACAGGCTCACCGAATAATAACACAAGCCATCATCACCGGCGGCCGCGTCTTCGGCCGGGCCTTTGGCGAAGCGTACCGACACGCGCAGCAGTCCTCGGCGTACCAGCGCGCGCAGGCCAAAGCCGGCGGCACCGCGGCTGGCATGGGCGGCGCGGGCAGCATGACGACGCAGGAGGCGTGCCAGATCCTCAATGTCAAAGAGCCGAGCCCGACCCCCGAGGACCTCGAGGAGGTCCACTCACGCTTCAAGAGGCTGTTTGACGCCAACGATCCCGAGAAGGGCGGGTCCTTTTACCTGCAGAGCAAGATCCTGAGGGCGAGGGAGAGGCTCGAGGCAGACCTCCGGCCCAAGATGGAGCAGGCCGAGTTGGATGCTGAGGTGCAGGCCGGGTGGAAGCCGAATCTATACAAGGACAAGCCCAAGGAGCCGCCGAAGCTGTAAGGCTCTCCTGGTGGGGGCTTTATGGGACTTGTCGCTGCCAACACGTACCTTTCGACATCGTGAGGGTTGGATGTTGTTGCAACATCGAGGGCCGTTTCGACATGGCGTCGTCGACAAATGGTGCTAACTGAAGCCTTGACAACATTCAGACCTTGAAGTCTTGGGCTTCGATACTACGGCGGGGCACCTACACTAGACGAACTGATGAAGCGTTTACTCAACCCTGCTTCATCACATGTCGCTGTTTTAACATTGTCACACTCCACTTATCCGCATGGCCTGGCGTTTTGAAAGTTGGCTTAGTTTTCGCCTGGGGTCTAGAACAAAGGGGCGGAAAGGCGTGTCCTGAGAGATGGTGGGATCACGTTTTGGAGAGAAGATGAGCTAATGATCTTGTAGAATAAACCACCTTACCTATGTACAACAAAATATATGAACATACCACCAAGATTTCGGGCGATAAGAGTTTGTGGCTAGGTGTCGCCGGCATTCTAGAAACCAAGTTTGACAAAAGGCAAACAATTATCGGAACACTTCATTGGATGGCTCCTGAGCTTTTCGACCGATTGTCAGCTACGGTAAGGAAATCGACATGGGCATTTGGGGACTGCCCTCGTCTAGCCGGTGATCAATATTCAACTGGATTCATTTTTTTTTTTTTTTTTTTTTTTTTTGCATTTTGCATTTTGCATGGTTGAAAATCCTCAGCAAAGGCTGGTAATCTGACAAGTGTAAAAGCACTCCTATATTTTCAACACGCATGACACTTTTCCAACGGCGTCCCTGTCCAATCTTGTTGTTCCTTAGAGATTGTGGGAAGGACACGGAGGAATTAGACAATCATTGTTTACCGCGGCCGGCGCTCAGATTGGATTGGACCAGCCATCATCTTCCTTCGAGGACTGTGACTTTGACGAAGATGGGTTCGAGAATAGTGCTAAGCCGCCCGGGGGATGAGCAGCCCCCAGATGATGACATTTCCCAGATCTTACACGAAGTATACGGGATCTGTTTACCTATTCCCAAAACATCAGGCTCGTTGTGTCGGCGTCGCCCGCCTCCCAGGATAGCGAACCTCAAAGGCCCTCTTGAAAAGTCTTTGATCCGAACACCCTCCCTCACTTATTGTCGGGAACATGCACGTGCATTTAATTTTCGTCTGGATTCTTCGGCGCCCTTCGACCTGCCGCCACCATCTAACCTGCCATGGCGCAATGCATTGTGAGACCCCAGCAGTTCGAGAGTCACTGATCTCGACCTGGCAGTTGACTGAATCAATCTTGACATAGATATGGAAACCATCAAACCCAACCCACGTTTGACGGACACTAAAGCTCTATCTCACCGCCAAGCGCTTCGGTGGACGTTTCCAAAGTCGAAGCAGGAGTTTATCGATGCAGAAAATATAACACACTCAGAGTCGACAAGTCCGCCCACCGAGTGGGATAATCGATCCTCCTATGCAAGTATCATCGATCTTGATGCCCACATGGCCGTGGCACTCAATGACGGCTCGGCAACAGAGCAGCCGACGCGACCATCAACTGCAGGTTCGCACCACAGCACTAGCACTGACGGAGAGTCCAATGCTTTCAGTTTAGACGCCGAGACGTACACTGCTGGTCTACCTTGGAGATCCCCGCCTTCAACCACCAGAGGACTATCCATCTACATCACTGGTGAATCTGCGGCATCCGCGCTTCAACAGGTTCTTGTTGATTTTGCATCACCCGGGCCCGAGGAGAGTATGATTGGACCCGCCTCGCCCAGGTTGGAGGAGATGTGTGACTCCCCGTCTGATACACGTATGTTGTTTCTAATCCCTTCGTCTGCGCCGAACTCAATCGCCTGACTAATTGTAGCACCGGGAGATTTACGAGCAGATTTTCCACCTCTACCTGCACCGCCCTCGGCTAGAGTCATGCAAGGTACAGCCGAGCACGATGAAGCTAAAGATGAACTCCGGCGCCTCCTGTCTAGCTTTAAAGAGCATCTTAATATGACGAAGGAAGTATTTGAGGGAGCTCAAACATCTGGCGATCGAGACTCGAGTCACTAAGGTTGCAGATATTGGAACGGCCACGGGCTTTACTGTAATATATTACTATACACTGAGCAGTAGCAAGCCAACGAGCTTTACTTGTGTAGGAAGGATTCCAGTATTTGTTAGTGTCTTTTTCTTCCTCTCTCTTAGAGCCGAATTCTCTTCAACCTTGTATTTTTGCTTATTGTCCGTTTCTCGTATTCTGGCAAAAAGGTCGAACCCTGTTCTCTTCTTTTTATTCTCCTTTCTTAATTTCCTCTCACCCTTGACCATCGCAAATCATGCATTGGATAGTCTTGTAAAGTCAGTCCAGATATCAAGCAAGTTTTCTTCGTTATTGAGGAGAGAAGCGCCGCTTGGCGTTAGCGGCTGTGCTTTAGGACGGGGCTAGCACAGTGGAAAGAACCGGATAAAACTAGCCATGAGAGCAATTGCCTCATTATAAGCTCTGACTCTGGAGAAATGCCGAGGAACGGGAATGGGTAGGTGGGTTCACTAGCATACAGGAAGGATTTCCAACGTTCTAACCATGCTGACGAGCACTGCGGTTCGGGGAAATTAAGGAATATCATCAATAAGCGCTCGTCTCCACGCTATCGTTTAAAACTCATTATTCAGATAGCGTTTTGTTGTGTTTTATAACATCACGTGGTAACGGACGGAGTCTTTCCACGCGTATGACTGCAAACAAACTAATAGTAACGGTTTATACTTAGTCTTATACCTGAGTTAAACTAAGCCAATGGACGAATTGGAAAAGAGCTTCTGCACTGGATGGATCGTTATTAGGAAACAATTGCCCCTTTCGGCTCTAAATTTTAACAAGTTTTCCGACTTCCCCGGTATTTCCCAAGTATTATAAATTGATAATCAACAAAAGTCTGTCAGATCTCTGTGGAGTGCAGGAAACCAAGATACAGGTTGGTTGGGAAGTAAATCACACCGAGAAGGCAGGAGAAAGGATGTTGGGAGGTTAGCATGCTGTTTAGCTGGCGGAATGGCCAGGTTGCTTTGGATTTTATCTCCAATACGATAGGAGAGGTGGTAACCAAATCAAACGGTTTTCAAGTTGCCGATCATATGCATAGTTATATAAACTTGTAGATACACAGTATGGACTCAGCAGATAGACCCACGCAGGCTGAGATGCCAAGTAAATGTTGAGGGTTATCTACGGGTAGTTAATCAAACCCAACTCGCTTGCCGGGGTATTTTAGTAAGTAAAGCAGGATATATTAGACACTTGGTTGAAGCCCAGCCGCCCAAAATCTCTTCATTTGAGCTTATCCCATCTGGGTAATCAAAAGCCTTCGCTGTTGGCTTTAGCTTCCTTGCTCTACAAGTTGAACATGAAACATCTCTACCTAAAGGCATTCAACCTCTCAACCTCGGACTTATCCCCCCTAGCCACAAAATTCACCGTCCAGTCCCAAAGATCCTCCTGAAACTTCTCAGAATAGCTGTCCTTGCTCGACATGATCTCCTTCCTACCCTCAAAATACTTCCCGGTGACACCCTCAACATCCGCCCCCACAGCCAACCTCGCCAGGTTACGACCCGACTCCTGAGTGGTGTGCACGTTGGGAAACAGCACGATCCTCAACAACCCGATGAGCCTCGGCAGGACGCTAACCCACAACCAGCGTTCAAGCCCGCTGGCCTCCCGCGCCAACCCGGTCCCGGGCATCAGGCCAGGATCCATCGTCGTCACCGTCACGCCCCTCTCCGGCACGACATCACCAAGGTGCCGTGCGAGCGCGTACGCCCACAGCAGGTTGCAGAGTTTGGCGGTGGTGTAGTGCGCGCGGCCGGGGAGGGCGGCGCGTTCCGGCGGCGGGTAGGCGACCTCCTCGGCGGTGGTGTAGACCGCGTCCGGCATGCCCGACTTCTGCGCCGGGTCGTGGGCGCCGCTCGACGTGAGCACCACGCGGGCGCCCCGCGGGACGAGCTTGGGAAACAACAGGTGGAAGAGGAGGGCGTGGCCGGCGTGCGCGATGGCAAAGGTCTTTTCCATGCGGTCGTCTGGGGTCAGGGTCAGGCTGTAGGGGAATTGCAGGGCCGCGTTGAAGACCAGGGCTTTGATGGGCGGCTTGGTCTCGTCGGCGATCCAGTCCCGGGCGAAGCGGCGGACGTCGCTTGGACTGGCGAGGTCGATGGGGAGGAATTGAGTGTTGGATTGGTTGAGGGATTTGTTGATGGCGCCGGCTGCGTCGTCGTTGCTGCTCCTTGAGGTGATGACGATGAGGTGGTCTGGACAGTCTTTGGCCATCTGGGTGGCTGCTTCGAAACCCATACCGGCTGTGCCCCCGGTGATGATGATGGAATATTTAAACTTTGACATTGTTATTGGTATAAGTGGGTGATGTAGTGTATGTATTGGGATTTTAGTAAAGCTTCAGAAGACACTTGGGGATAAGTAAGACAAGTTTGTGAATAAATAGAATGCCAATGAAAGCTAGCGATTAAATTATCTTCTCATCATCAAGTATTTATATTACTCTTGAAGCAAAACCTTTACATGGACTCCCTTGCTCACTTATATAAAAGATCACGCGTATCCAACTATCTTGAGTAGGGGTTTAGACTAAGACCGCGGTGGCCGTGGGTGTAAATGCCGCGGGATTCAGCTTCAAAGCCCACAATCCGCAATCGGCTTACACCCTTTAGAAATCGCATGCCCTTATCTACCATGAATACTAACATGGCCATCCCCGATAATATGAATCTGAATAAAAACGATTCGGTTTATGTGAACTTGTAGCCAGGTGGTCGTAGGTGAACTCAGCTCTCCAGCATATTGCTTCTTTTGGCGACTTGACGACGGCAATGGAAATGTGTAGTAAAGACGCGGGATTCTCCTGCCTCTTTTGGATGGACAGCCAATTAAGTCGACCACGTCCATCCTGTCGTTCTTCTTCGCTGTGCATCCTTCCATTGCCACAGCTTCAATTGGAGGTCTCTGTGACCAAGGTTAAATATGCCTTTGATCACAAAGGGGATGCCGCCCGAGTTAAATGTAACGCAAAAGTTACGTCAGGCAGCAGCAAAAATGCATGCCGTCTACAAAAAAAAAA
>NW_022156719.1:3522092-3600317 GCF_004355905.1 Pyricularia grisea
CCAACCAGCAAACTTCATACGATTCTTTTTTCCCCCTTTGTCCCAACTTTTCCATGACGAATTCTCCTTGGCATTTTTTTTCGATCTTTTTAGTTTGTTCTAATTCTGGAACGCATGCCACACTCTGTTTTGAATGAATCAAAAACTAGAATTCGGAATGCCGCCAACCAACCACGTCCTACTCATCCTGATGCCCTGGGATCCAGACTCGGCTTGGCTAGCAAGTCTGGCCAACGCCAGCCCAGGCATCGAGGTGCATAGCTTCAAGATTAGTTATCGAGACGAGAAGATACCGGAGGAGGTGCCCGCTGATTTGTGGGCAAGGACGACAGTCCTCTTCACGTGGAGATCGTTTCCAACATTAGAGATGGTCCCTAATTTACAGGTGGTCCAAATTTTGAGCGCCGGGTCTGATGTACGAGATTTTGTCTAGAATTGTGCATGTTCGTGATGTTCATTAAGTTGAGAAACAAACATGCTGATCGGTTTGGGTGCAGCATCTACAACGCGTTCAATTGTTCAAGGAACAGACTGATATCAAGTTCTGCACCGCCAATGGAGTCCATCCGTAGGGATCCCTTCCTTCCCTTAGCCTGTCCCACACAACCTTCAGATGCAGGATCATAACTCTTTTTTTAGCAGCCTCTGCTGACGACACACCAGACCCCAGATGACCGAGTGGGTGTTTGCAACATTTTTAGCCTCTCAGCATCAGATCCCTCAGTATCTCGAGTACCAAAAAGCTCGCCACTGGGAGCTTTCCCAAACCGACGAGGATGTCGAGGATGCCGTGGGCTTGCGCGTCGGAATCCTCGGTTACGGATGCATCGGCCGCCAGTGCGCACGTGTCGCTCGCTCGCTGGGCATGGATGTGTATGCGTACACCTTCCACGAGAGATCGACCCCTGAGTCGCGCCGTGATGAATCCTTCACCGAGTCTGGACTGGGGGACCCTGAGGGAATCTTCCCATCCAGGTGGTTTCACGGGGATGAGCAGCTGAGCGAGTTCCTAGGTTCGGGGCTGGACCTGCTCATCATTACTCTGCCACTGACCGAAAAGACCAGGAAGATGATCTCGACGGACCAGTTTAAGCTTCTCGGAAAGAAAAAGGCCTACTTGAGCAACGTCGGGAGGGGTGCGATTGTTGATACTGAAGCACTCATGGAGGCGCTCGACCAGGGATTGATCAGAGGCGCTGCCCTGGATGTGACGGACCCTGAGCCTTTGCCTAGCGATCACAAACTCTGGGACTATAAAAACGTCATCATCACGCCTCATGTGAGTGGGAATTCGTACAGGTACAACGAGAGGGTATGCAAGATCCTCCGGTACAACCTTGAGCGGATGTCCGAGGGGAAGGATCTCGTCAACGTGGTGAACAAGAAGCTTGGCTACTGAAACAAAACCTCGGAATGGATTGAAGAAGGATGTTCTTATCAAACAGCCACTTTTAGTAGCTAGTAATCAGGTTTGACTCCCACCCAGTATCAATGAAGATGGAAACGCTAAAGTACCTGAGCTCCTATTCAAACTCGACCCACCGTGGTATTTACCTGCTCGCTTAACTGCCTACCTGCCTACTTTGTTGTGTACATACTTTTTGCACAAGTCTACCCCTTTCCACGTCTAACAAGTACTCAATGCAGGCACAGACTGCATATAGTAAATGTGACTGCTGACTACTGAAAATGACTGATTGATAAAGACCGCCGTTAAGAATATACAAGAAATAATTTAGAGATATTATAAAAAGAACTTCTACTCCCAGACTTCACCCAAAGACGACCTGACTCAGTTTCCGTCCGACTCTGCCAAAAATATACCATTGTCGTACTCGAGAGCACGACAGACGGGGACATCGTAGACAGTCTCCATGTAGTACATCCTGGAGCCGTCAACTCCCCAGGTCTGTCCGTTCTGCAGCTTGACCTCACACTCCTGGAACCAAATGTCGTCAAACTTGGCGAAAGGCACCCGGTTGGAGTTGACGCGGAAGTTCTCGACGATCCACTCTGCGTGTCGGCGGCAAAGAGGCTGGCCGTTTGTGAGCTCTATAACGATTGAAAAGGGCTGGTCTGCGTTGGTCATTGTGCTGCAGGTATGAGAGGATCAGCTTCTTGAACTAGACTGTATGTTGCATATATCACAGAACTGGGTTTGTCATATAAAGAGCACACTTACATCCGGCCCTGCGTGCTGCTCAGTGCTTCCACCACGATGTAGATGTTGTCACCAGGGGCCACTTGCGAATAAATAGTCAGTCATACCTGTCATAAACTCAACAGAGCCAGTGAATGAACTTACCAGGCATGCTAGGAATGTCATAAGCCGCATCAGGGATCCACTCAAACCAAGCCTTGGACGTTTGGGAACCGTTCGCGTCGATCTGTATATTGGACGCACTTGTTAGTCTTTTTCCTGCCATATAAAACAAACATAAAAACAAAACAAACCTCAGTCGTCGTGCCACCCTGCAGCAGCGCAGTGCGACAGTTCTCCCCGCCGTCGATGCCCATCCACGACGCGGCAAACTGCGGCGTCCGGTTCTCGGTGTGCCTGATGTCGAGAACCGGCGCCGTGAGCCACCCGGACACGGACGAGACGAGGTTGTTGGTCGGGGCGTTCTGCATGGCGCCGCACCAGTTGCCGCTGTAAGAGATGGCGTTGCCCGTGCCGCTCCGTTTGCCGCCGGTCATCGGGTCCCCCTCCCCAACCGTTACGTTGCGCACGCGCTCGATCGACGACGGGCTCAGGGGCCGCGGCACCAGCTTGATGCTGGCTGGGTCGATGGGCTTGGCTCCTTCCTCGGTCGTCACAGACACGACTTTGATTTCGATGGCGGAAGTGGCGGAGACCAGGAGGAGGAGGGATAGGAGGAGGGAGCGGAGGAGAGAAAAGTACTGCATCTTGGCTTGTTCCTCTCTCGGATGGAGTTTGTTCAGATGTGGTCACTCGTCAGAGGAGGAAGACGAGAATAGCAGACGAATAAAGTGAAGGATAAAGAAGTGGAGGGTTCCGTTTGCTGGATAGAGTGATTGCCTATTCGAGATGTTCCAGTTCACTATGGAAAATTTACCGGGAAACGGCAAGATGCAGGTGCAGAATATATTATTGCAAAGTAGTCCGAGCCGTGCGAGGCGCAATAGAGAAGCGAGCTCGTCTAATAGGGTAATAGCAGATAGATATAAAGTCTCAGAGCGTCGGCGGAAGATCTCCTTGTCAGCCGGAGGATTTGATTCAATTTGCTGATACATGTTTAAAGGGCGGGAGACAACACCACTTTTATATCCTTTTTCTTAATCGTATCCAAGACCGAACCTCGCGACTATTCCCTTGTCATAGCTTGTTGACCCGCTTACATCTACATCTCTAGATCCCTTTGAGAATATGAGAATGCTCAATAGAGAAGGGGAGAGATCACGAGGCATTCAATTGTGTCCACTATCAGGCGACGAGCTGGCTGCTGCCTCCCTGAGGACACCCTCCTTCGGCCTGAGACGGAACAAACGACGACCTATCATGACTTCCAAGACCAGACCTACCACCGCGCCTCTCGAGGCATATTTCCCACATTTGCAAATAGTCTGATGGGAAAAGGGGCTCGCCGTTGTCTAGACTCACCAGTCCCCCACGTGCGACACCCTCAGCAGGCACTCCATGTTCTCCCGGCAGGCAACCTATATCTCCCACAATGACAACCACACAGCGCGTCCCGCGGCTACAGATATGTTTGTTATGAGGGCATTTCGACGATCCCTTCCCCCACGAAAGTGTTGGTGACAAGTTGAGTGTTTCCTCCGTGCCACAATCAGTCCCCACCGCGCTATTGACAGCTCGGCGTGGGAGTCAGAATTTTTCAAGATAGTGGCTTGGAGTCTTGCCAATTTCAGAGAGAAACCTAAGCCGTATGCAGCCAGCCTGTGGGTAAGGCTACAGGAGCAGGTCGTCCTTTCCCATATCCCTGCCCAAGCGGGCCGCACATCTGTTTGACACGGCGTGCTTTGAGTGTTACTTGGGCCGCCCCCCAAATGAATGCAGACCCAGTGTTGGTGATAATGTCGGGGCGCATCAAGATTGGGGAACTGTCATAGAACCTTGGCTTTGATGCATGTTGGGGGACCTTGCATATGCCCCTGTCGCTAAGGCTGTTCCCGGCAGTGTACAGGTATACAAAGTGGCAACACCGTATCCAGGATTCTGTACTGGACGGAAAGACGAGCCGAGAGCATGGCCTTGACTGCTGCATCAATCTAGGCAGACCCTTCGGGTGCGAGTCCCTTTCTCCAAGGACACCACAGGCAGAGGTGGCGGTACTATCTTTGACTACACTACAAACAGTAACAAGAGGCTGAGCTAGGCAGAATGGGCTGCGCCGATATTCACAACCATATACCGAAAAGGGCAATCTAGAGTGGGCTTGCCTGGGGGGCAGCTGAGGTAACTCAGCGGCGGCTATTTCGGAAAAACGAAAGCAAGGCCCAGTTCGGCGTCATCAGGTCTCAGCAGGGCTTTTTGGGTGAAGTGGTTCCGGCATAGCACCTCTGGGATATAGTCGCCGGCAGCCAACTTGACGTGCGTGCAGCGGGAAGATGCGATATGCAAGGGCAGGGAACAGTGGAACGTGACGCGCATGTCTTGTCCACGTGGATATAAGGGAAATCAGGCAGGGGGATGGATGGGGCGATGCCGGCCGCACCGGGGTGTAGGATCGGGGCAAAGAAACTCGTATGTGTGCAGTACAGCCTAGTGCCAAGCCAATATTGGTTTAATTCTCCGAGTATCCAGTCGAGCTGAAGGGACGGACAAGGGAGCAGAGGTAGAGCTAGCAGCGTGCTAGTTGATACTGAAACAGGTGGAATGGGTTCACAAAGATAACTTATTGTACATGGGGTTGCTGTCATTGAACCATGGGGTGATATATAAAGCACTGGGAATTACTAAAAAAAAGGTTTACAGATCCTGTTCACAATTGATGCACGCAGGGGTACTTTGAGCAGCGATTGCAGAATAGTGCGAGATGCGACTTGTAATATAAAACTATCAAGCAAGTAGGTATGTATTTAAACAGCAAGAAGTAGGTTGTATGATAACACCAAGTTGAGTAGATAAGAATGTAGATGGGTATGTGGATAGGTAACCCAATAAGTAGGTAGGTATGTGAAATATTGTTACAAAAAAAGGGTCCAGCCACTTATCCACATTTGTACTGGCTGAATTGACTTTTTGGGTGTTGTATGTGATCACGCAGTCCCTTTTCTACGTCGATCGGCCTGTGCCTCGAACGGGTTCGTACCCGCTTGACCTGACGTAGGGCGGGCTGATCAAAGATAACCAATCTCGTGTTAGCCTTGCCAGAAAAAAAAAGAGGAAGAAAGAGAAAAAAAACGAGTCGAGCTGACTATACCAACAACAGGCAGGATTTTCAAGAACTCACCGAAAGTAATTCCGCGCCGCAACAATCCCAGCAGTTCCAATGGCGTAGGCACCGAGCATCTTTGACCAACCCGGATCGCCGTATTGAGACTGTCCCACGGCCAATGCGACTAAATCGTACACGAGACACCCCCCAAAGATCCAGTCGCTCTTCGCAGCCAGGGATGCAAAACCCACAGCCGTCAACGCCTGGACCGCCCCGGACGGGCGTTCGTGTACGAAAAAACCGGCCGCAGTGTTGTGCAGCAGGTCAAGCACGCCAATTCCAGCAAATGTCTCTGCTACCACGGTGTTGAGGATCGAGCGAGTCGAGTCGAGCCGCATTGGCCGCAGTCGACCAAAGACGTAAAAGAGCTGCATCAGGCTGTTGGCAATGACAAAATAGTTGGAGGTCTTGAGGTCATTGTTGCACCAAAATATCATCCAGGCGGCAATGCAGAAGTTTCCTGCGGCATAGTATGGGGCAAAGTCGACCATCTCCTTCGTGTCTTCCTCCTCGGGATCAGCATGCCACAATTTCCAGAGCCATGCGGCCTGAAAAATCTGTTGGGGGAAGAAAAAGGCACCGATAAAGTAGGCCTGAGGAGAGAAGAATGACATGTTGGCATCGTGCACCTGCTTCATGTTGGGAGATGAGCCATAGATGCCATATTGTTGTGCCGCAAAGTCCACGACAAAGCTTAGAGGCGCTAACCAGCGCGCGGTCGAATGTGGGATTCCCATTGTGCTGTAGGGTGTTATAGCGACCAAAAGAAAAATAAAAAATGTTAAAATTTAACAACGGAAGATTTGGTTGTGAGGCATTGAAAATTAGATGCAATTGCAAATTAAAGAGAGGAGTATTATCTATATGGGCAAACGGACATCTCTGACTTCATTGTGCGCGAGATCATAAAGCAAATGATCGAGTCATCACTGGAAAGTAGTGACATCAACATTTTAAGTTGGAGATCATAAATCGACAGCGGACATGGGAAAACACCGTATTGCGGTGCATGATTTAAACCCGCTAACTCCGAGCATCTCCAAATTGCGGGGGACAAAAAGTAAGTGGTAGCCCGCGATTTCAAACCGGGTTGACTTTGTTGGGTAAGGTATTTGGGTAAATATGTCAGTATATTTAAAACAAGAATACTAGTCTGAGTGCTTTGCAATTGATTCCTTTTAATTGTTGCTGTTATTTGAATGCATTGTTTGTTTCACGTAGGTTTGTTTTTCTTTTTCTTTTCTTTTTTTGCCCAATATTCTACAGTTCGTAAATAAGTAGATTCGCTGATCTGCTCTTGAACCTCAACTTTTACGCTAAAGCTGCCACAGTTTCCATCCACTAATGCGTGACCTGGTAGGCTCCGGGTTACTTACCTTGATCCCTGATAACCTCGGTACAATGTTCCAAGCCGCTGAAACGTAAAACAATCGATCCAAGCTTGGAAAGCTCCTCTGGGCTCTTTAATGGCGCGAAATTCGACAAGGCGGTCGAAGTGAGGTTGGGAAAACGTGGGTGCGGTTGGCCTAAAGACAGAATTGATGATATCTATGAACTTCAAGCTACCCTGTATTGCAAACGTGCCTGCTGACTGCCTCTGAAAGTGACTGTTTGATAAGACGTTATTTGTTTGAAGTAAGTCGTTTTATAATCCACTAAAAAAGCTGCCTATTCCCTGGCAGTGATCACCCAAGACACTGAGATTTTTTTTTTTTAAAAAAAAAGAAAAAAAAAAGCAAGACCAGCGGTTTTGTACCATGCACATCCCATGTAATCACTCCTCTTCACTGTCGGCATCGCCATCGCTGGCGTCATCATCGCCAGCAACAAACCCGTCAGAGTCATCCGATTCCGGCTCCGAGTCCGAAGCCGGCCACTGCGGCACAGTCCGCTCAGCCAGGCGCTTCAGGAACCCGCTGGCGTCGTCTCCCCGGTATTCCACGCTAATACCTCCCTTCTCCCCGTTATTTGCCACAATGTCGATAAAACCCATCCAGTCGGTCCGGATCCGGCCAATCACAACCTCCCTGAGGTGTGGCAGTTCAGCTAGCCTCTTGAACAGCTGCCCCCACTTGTTCACCTTGTCACTGGCGTCCTGCGTGGTCATCTCGATGCACGAGTTCCAAATGCTAAGGGCTTCTAGGGTGCCCTTGAACTTGCGGAACAGGGCGAGGTAATCTTCAGATCGTAGGCGTACATGGCCAATGTCGAGGCGCTTTAGAGGCGCGGCAAATGTTGTTAAGCCATATTGTATAGGGAGGCCAACCCAGCAGAGGAATGATCGGTGGATATTAAAGTCTGGAGACTTGGGGAAGTTTAGGCGTAGCCACTGAAGGTTCGTAGTGTATGATAGGAAGGTTTGTAGATGGCTTTTGGCCATCCAACGTCTTGCTTCCACGTCCGTCGGGTCTTGGGCAGTGTGAGAGGTAAAACTGTCTCTATTCATGTCGAGGCAGAGGTGAAGCTTCTTCATGCGTTGCAAAGCCGCAATGGTCCGGGCCCGGTTGAACTCAGAGATGGAAAACGCAGTATCTGTAAGCCCCCATTGGTGGTTGCGAATGACTGTTTCAATATCTATTCCTTGGGATCCAATAACTTGGACGACGGTGCTGAAAACGGTGCTTGGCAGGGATAATGCAAAATAGTCGGCACCATGTCCCGGAGTCATGCGCAACTCGAGGCCGGTCGATTGCTCAACCGTGAGCGCGCCGTAGCTTGAGAATTCACCCCGATCTCGAGTGCGGGTCTGGCTCCTGAAATCACGAATGTCGATAACTTGGAGAGATGGTAGATTTTGGACTGCCGTAGCCAACATGTCCCGGGCTGTGCCACTGCTTAGAAACGCCCTTTGGGCACATAAACCCATGAGATATTCCACTTTCTGATCTTCGGATTGCGCAAAGTCTGCGAAGCCACTCTGAAAAAAATCGAGGGCCAAGACGAGGTGTTTGATCTCTTTCCCAAATTGCGGGTGAAGTGATATGTCAATTAGAGCCTGTAGACTAGGCTCGGTGAACATGAACTGCTTCTTGGAGAAGAATTCGCGCATAAACGGTTTGAATATGGCTGCTTCGTATCTTTTGTTTGTGAGTCGCAGGTTGCCGAGATCTGTGGTGCTGAGCTGCCGCGAGATCTGGCAAAGGATCTCAGTCGGCATGTCAGAAAGTTTGCGCATCTTGGAGGTGAGCTAGAGGACAAGATTGGGTTGGGAGTGATTTGGCAAGCAAGATTGAATTGAAAATTAGGGAGTTGACGATCGATCGTTTATCTACTACCTAGGTAGGTACCTAGGTGCCTAAGGTAGGTACCAGGTTTGGAAACTGAAATAAAGCTGAAATTCGAATTAAGGAAACTGCTTTCAAGATCTTACAAACAGCTTCAGCTTCGCGCTGGAGCGCGTTTGGTTTGGCATTCCCTAATTCGGAGGCTGCTGCCTATTTGGGAGGGGGCGTCACGTCATCACGTGGGTAAGGCTAGCGGTCGGGTGCGATGCAGGCTCGTGTACGACCTTGACCTTGTTTTGCATTGCCTTTCCAAAGTGTAAAGTACTTTTAAACCAAATTCCACCAATCTGGCGCGAATATCGAGAATTTACGTATTGTAGCTTATCGGTTTTAAATACATCTCTCTCATAATATTCTGAGTCTTATTTACGGCCACCTTATTTTAGCGCCGAGCCCGAGCTAAGTACTTATTGGGGCATTGAAAGTGAATAAGTAGGTAGATAGGTTGAGAGATATGTGGCTACCCAAAAACAACGGAATGTTTGGTAGGTTAGCAAAGAATTTTGGTACGAAATTACACATTAACTCTGGTTTCCTTCCGTTAACCTTTGATGATAAGACACGGCGATCTTGCATCCGGGAACAAAAAATACTAGGATCGCAATTGCAAATGGTGGCAGAGAACATCGGATGCGCAACTATTTTTAGATTTTGACTGCTGTTCTCCAGCAGCCCAACCCGAGTGGCTTGGTCAATCCCCCCCGAGGCTTGTTGTTGCTCACGCACGTCCCTTGCATACTTGGCAGCTATGGCCCTGAAACTTTTAAATCCGGTCTTTTTTTATGCCCTGGCGAAACCAATGTAACCAGAGTGGACAAACATGGAGTCGCTCACCTAGGTGTGTCTACGGATGTGTTTTGTAACGGCCAACATAGTGGAATGGATCTGACCTAGGGGTAAGCAAAAATATACAACACGCTCGGGTAATTGTGTGCTTGCACGAGTCGAGTATTCGTTTCGATGCACATATGGCTCCAGTCGCACCCAAATGCTGTTATGATATGGTTGCAAATCAGCGCACTAGCCCATCCCCATAGGGCTCGAATTAGTGGATAACGGGGTAAGTTAATAGTAAGCAAGCCTTTATTGGTGGTCGCCGTGCTAGTCAGGGTGGTTTGGTTGATTCCTCCTGGACTCTTGGCGGTTTTGCGACAGAGAAAAATTGCATCGCATTCAAGTGGGATTCAGCAGCCTGGGGCTGTGCTTTGCTAACACACCATCTCCGAATCCAAAATCTTTGTTATATTTTTATAGGATATCTACAATAGGAGAGCATCTAAGGATTGGGATTGGAAAAATCAAAGAAAATTGAATCGCCAGATCAATTCTACGTATCCTATTCTAGAACTCATGAGCATTGTCAAGTCAGTCCTACCCTAGACTAGACTAGACCTAAAGGTGAATCATTTCGCTACACAGTCGAATAATTCTCCAGAAGTATCATCGCTACCAAATTGCAACAGGACCGAACCAACATACACAAATGTGCTGCAACAGTACCCGGGAAAAGTCTCAAATAGGTAGGACCTGCAATTCTCAAGGATGGAATTGGATGGCATACCACTGTCGTTGGTGTTAGTTTTGACCGCAGGCAAGTGGCAGAGCAATCCCCCAAGCGGGTGCCTGCTTGCCTCAGCCTCATGCCTGTCTGTTCAAGCAAATAACCCCTGTCAACCCTTGACCAGGGTCTCGATTGGGGACTTGGAGTTGCTACTGTCTGATGCTCGCTTACACCCGTATCGAATGATACCTACCCCCTTGAAGAGCCGAAAGAAGGGTCTTCCAACGCCAGGATTGCACAGATTTCAAATCTCGTCTTGTCAGATAAATATCATGGACCGTGCCGCCCCATGATGGCGGAGAAATATGGGCAGGATGTCTTGAGTACTCTGCGCCACCGTCATCACTCAATTTTTATCAGCTCTGTTTTCCGTCCAGGGCTTCGTTTTTGAAATCATAGCCTTTACGTTTGTCAAGGCCTCTGCTCGGCCCACTCCGGTCTTGTCATTCCCCGAGTCTCTTCACAGAGAGCCACAAACATGAAGCTCTCGGTCCTATTGGCCTCTGCCGCCGCGGCTCTGGTCGTTGGCACGGCTGTTCCTGCACAGGATGTTCAGGTTATGCGCAGAGACCCTATCTACGACGGCCCCATCCCGGTGAGGGAGCTCGTCAGGAGGAATCACTTGGTACCTATCGAGAGGCGTTCAGATCTCATCGAACGTAGGGCTCTCAAGAACAAGACCTACGCCTTGGACTGGCAGAAGCAAAATGCCACCCTCTTCTCAGCGTAAGTAGCTCTGAATCCAAGTCACGACTCTGTTGGTAATGACGCACTAACACCCATCAAAGAGAATGGCAAGGGTCTTCACCCAGGATACCGGTAGCCCCTATCCCTGTGCCCATCTCTCAAGCCGTCAGCGGCGGATTCAGCCTGACCATGCAGTGCGCCGACTGCAAGACGTACGGCAACATCGTAGCGGCGCTAGACGACAGCTTCACGGATGGTGATGGCGTCCAATATCTCTTGACCTTCAACAATGTTGGCGCCTACATGGACCTGTCGCTGTTTGCAAGCGGCTCGGGCACTTACACCATCGGCCTCGGCACAGCCTTTGGCCCTTCCACCAACGTCACAGGAAAGGTTTTGTCGGCCAACTTTGGAATCTCAATGGACCTGATCCTGCAGGTGACTGGCAAGGTTCAGGCCAATGGTGGCTTCCAAATTTCAATCCCAGATGGTGAACAAGTTGGCTTTGAAGCCGATTTTGATTTCAACCCAACGAAACGGGATGCATTCAACCTGACCGGCCAAGTTCGCACAGCGTATGTAGTTATGACTGCTCAACACCTTCCCTTTCTTCCCAAAGCAACCCGTACTAACAGTCTTTAGACCACGAGTCAACTTCTCCCTCCTCCCCCTCGCAACCTCGGACTCTTCGGTAAATATCACCGCCGCCCTGCGCATGAAAGTGAACGCCGGCATGAGCGGGACGTTTGGCCCGGACGACTTCCCCGGCCAGATAACCCTCGAAGCCGCCGTGGGCGCGCAACTGACCGTAGTCGAGGCCAAGCTCGGCTCCGTGGTGGGCGGGTCGTCGTCGACGTGCAAGAACGCGCTCTTCATCGATGTAGACTCCAACGGCGGCGCCTTTGCCCGTGCCGGCGGCTCCATCGGCACCCTCTCCTTTGAGAAGGGACCGTCCGCAACCACCACCTTCTTCGCCGCCGGCACGACAATCTGCATGGGCGAAAACAAACCCACCCCTCGGTTCATCGCCACCACGCCCGAGGTCAGAGACGGCGGCGCGGGCGCGGCGTGCCCCACCACGGCCCGCGTCACCGAGTCGACGACCGTGTCGTCCGTCTACACGCTGACGACGTGCGCCGTGCCCGAGATCAACTGCCCGCCGCGGTTCGAGCAGACCGTGGTGGCGACGCACGTCGAGACCATCAGCACCATAAAATGCCCCGGCGTCACGACGCTCCCGGCGCTGCAGACGCAACCCCCGACCGTCGCCCCCGTCGCGCCCACCGGCACCCCCGTCAACCTGACCCAGGTGCCGAGCCCGCAGGTGGCCACCGTCCCGGCGTATGCCAACTTTACGCTCCCGGCCAACGCGACCGCCGTCACGGGCGCGTTTGTCGCCGTCACGCCGCCGCCAGAGTCCCAAGGTGGGGGCGACAGCAAGGGCCCGGGCGACAAGAAGAATTCCGGATTCGTGTTGGAGGCTCCCGGGTTGTGGAGCACCACGGCTGCGATGTTGGCTGTGGGTTTTATAATGGCTTTGTTATGATCTGATTTTCTTTTCTTTGTGTTTTTGTCATGCCGTCCTTTCTCTTTCTTCTTGTTTCTTTCGTACATTCCAAGTCAGAGCATCTGTACCAGGCAGATTTCTTGCGTGCCTGGAGCACGGCGTTTGGGTGAATACCTATGTTTGATACCACTATATCGATTTATTGCAGCTTTCCCTAAAAAGAAATAGACAGGCAAAAGTTATTTCTTATTCCAGGTTATCGTACCCACCTAATTTACAAAAGTCCAATCTCCTGCCCCCTTTTTCTCGACAATTACCATTGAGAGGCAAAAAAAAAAACGCTACTCCAACTCAACTTCATCCATGTTTCTGATAAACATAGTGAACCAAGCCACACCATTAATATGCGCGCCGATGCTCGCCTTCTCGTTCACGGTGTGGATCCCGTCCATAAAGTCGTCCGTGGATTCGAGTTCAAACGCCGGCATGTACCGGAAGATGTGCTTGGTCACGTCCCAGTAGTACCTCGTGTCCGTGTTGCCCGTCATGAGCGATGGCGCAACGACCAGCTCCTCGCCGTACAGCGCCCGGGTAGTGCCCGAAAGCACCGCGTACGGCGTGATGCCATCAACCGAAGTGGGTGTGACGGGCGCCGGCTCGAGCGGTGCGCGGCGCACTCGCAGCGTGATGGACGACGGTTCCTCTTCATCATTGTCCGGCTCGTCCACGTTGCCCGTCGGCACGTGCGAAAAGGCGTTGAGCGTGAGATTGTGGCGTGCAGCCACCTTGCCGGCCAGGTGCTTGAGGCGGTCGCGAACCTGCGCCGTCGTCTCACCGACGTTGATGCGGTAGTTGATCCGCAGGGCCGTACGCTCCGGCAGCGCGTTGACCTTGACGCCGCCGTGGATGATGTCGGGCGCAAACGATGTCGTGAAGAGGAACTTCGTCCCGGCGCCGGCCTTGGCGGCCTCCTCGGCCAAGGGGTCTTTACGACAGTGGCCTCTGCCATCGCCGCGCTTGCCGAGAAGCTTGCTGAGACCCTTGGGGAAATCCTCGGCGTGGTCGTTCCCGCATTGAAGGAGGCTGAGATAGGGGTTCTCGTCGCTCAGGCGTGGCGAGTACGGGTTGTCCTCGAGCGCCACGATGAGCTGGGACATGACGCCGATGCCGTTGTGCGGAAGAGGGATGCTAGAGTGGCCGCCGGGCATGCGCACCACGACGTCTACGTCCATGTACCCCTTCTCGGCGACGCCAGGGAGTGCAAATGTGGTACCCCATGTCTTTGTCATGCCCGCTCCTTCGTCGACCAGGATGGCGATTCCATCTTTGCCGTACCGTGACAAGATCTCTGGCGCCAGGTGGCCTGCACCGCGAGCACCGGAAATTTCCTCGTCAAAGCCAAACGAGAGCAGGACCGTACGACGCGGAGAGAAGCCTGCCTCAAGCAGCGCCTCAACGGCAGAAAGGATGCCAATCAGCGTGTTCTTGCAGTCCATAGAACCACGGCCCCAAACGTAGTGACCATCGAAGTGCCCGCTGAAGGGCGGGTGCGTCCATGAACTAACGGTCTCGTTGGCAACGGGGACGACGTCGTAGTGGGCCATGAGCAAGGTCGGCTTCAGGGACTTTTCGGACCCCTGCCAGGTGTACAGGAGCCCATGCGTGTTGATCTTGTCCAGGACCAACTTCTCGTGCACAAGCGGGAAAGTCTTGGCCAGATACTCCACAAACGGCGGCATGACATTCCATCGGGGGTCGGCCGAGACATCCTCGCTCAGGTCATCATACGACACGGTCGGGATGCGAACGGCGCCCGAGAGACGAGCTGCGCTGACGTCCTTGAAGACAGACGACTTGAGATAGACATCCATCTCATCCAGCTTTGTGGTGCTGGCATTAGGCCGCAGAGGCGCGACCTGCGCGCATTGCGGTTGTTTCTGGATCGGGTTGCGGCCTGCCAAGAGAGAACCGCTGCCGCAGTGCGTCCACGCCATCAAGGCGAGACTGGTTAAAAGAGCCGAGGCTGCCCATCGTCTGCGACGGCGTTGTTTCTTCTCGATTGCCGAGCCCGACTGTTTAATGTTTGGCAGGGGCAATTCCTGCTCACGCAAGCGTGTTTTTTCTTCCATGATAGATGATATGGATAATTGACAGAGCGATTACCTTGTTGACAAAAAGTGTCTGTCGTGCATGAACGGACAAACTGGAGCTGCGTCAACCGTTGGCCTAAGCTTTAAGCTTTAGCTAAGATTCCCAAGGTACGCTAGTAATGATAGCAAGGTGTCGCGCACGCACGTCATTGGTGGGCGGGGGAAATAAACGAGTTTGGACTTTGAGTATCCGACCCGAGATCGGTCTCAAAGTTGAACTGAAGCGGGGCGTCAACTTTGCGCTCCGAAATAATGGAGTAGATAGCCGTCGTCGGGGTGGTATCATTTGATCATTGCATCAACGTTATCAGTAGACTTTATCGATATGTACTATGGGACGCGTACGGTGCCTTGGGCATGCATGCCTAATGCGTGACTTTGCTAGACGGTTGCCTAGAAAATCCCGAATTAAGAAGCTGGATTGCTATTTAACGTGGCAACATAGGTAAGTCAATTAGGCAACCGACAACAATTTGTGAGAGAACAGCTCCTCGACGCGTCAGATATATCAGTCCAGTGTATGCGCGTTCATTCCTTAGTTGAGCATGTAGACTATTATTTCAGGCTAGTACAAGGTGGGAGGTAAACCCTGTAATACTGCCTAGATCTCTACCCAGTAGGTAAGCATGTAGGCCACCTGGATAGAATTCGAGCTTTCCCGATGGGCCGGGACCACCGTGTCCGATATCCCTGAGGGTTTGTTTGTATATAAGCTACATATCGTCAAATGGTGCCTGTATTTCTGGGCTTGGATTCCCCAAAGCACCAAAAATCTCACCTTACGCCACCAACTCTGCGGCGACCATGACAACTTCTACGGCCGCATTCACCATCCAGCCTGCGACGCCGACTGAGGTGCCGACCCTGGTTGAAATATTTGATGCAGCCTTCCGTAGTGAGGCTTCGGAAAGGCTGTTCCCTCGCAAACCAGATGTCAAGGAATTTTGGGAGGCTACCTTCACCGGCTTCCTCAATCCAAAGCCTGACACGCCGCAATCGCGCATTTTCACTGCGAAAGACGAGGCTGGTGGGTGCCATGAAATACTTTCTGTTTCTTTCCCATGAATTGAAATATCTAATATGAACCAGGGAACCTCGTGGGGATGGTGCTATGGTGGATCGTGCTGCCTGGGGGGATTAACCCTTGGTTGGATCGAGTCACTGAGTTGCCGCCATCCGTAACCCGAGAAATGATTGTCGAATGGGCTGAGCCGCAGGTTCAGAACAACCACAAGTACATGGGAGAGATCGCCCACATATGTAAGTGCATTCCGTAAATTCTGCAGCCCTTTTCTATTGGGATTGAACGAGTGGGTGGCCCTTGGGTAGAATCGCATGGGGCATGTTCTTACAACTTGTCGTGTCCCAGTTCTCGACACTTTGGCAGTCCGCGATACTTGCAGGGGTAAGGGACTGGGAGAAAAATTGGTACGCGCAGTGACAAAAGAAGCCGACGAATTGGGATATCCAACATACCTAGACGCGACGGTAAAGGCCATCTCGCTTTATGAGCGCTGTGGGTTTATCGGCCAGCCTAAAGGCGAAAGCAGGTCAGTTCCCATGGTAAGGCCAAGCAAGACGGAGTCGGCACAATGAAGTTAGGATAGCAAGGTGTTCGCGCACATTTCCAGATATTGACACTCGAGAAGTACGATTGAAAGATGTCGTACATGATAATGAGATAATTACCTATGAATAATATTTGATGCACCCCTCAATCGCAACCTTGAGACGGCTGAAGCTTAAACAAGCTGTAAGGGGATCGATCGATTGCAGTAACAAGCCCATCCTGACCTCACCGCCTTATGCGGGCATTGGCAGAAAATTGTCCCGCCGCCAAAAGTTCGGAGCGCGCATTGACTCTGGGTCAGCGGTTGGAAAGTTGCAACCATTTCAACCCGTCCCTAGAGCCACCTCTCCAGCTCAACATGTACGAGCTGATTGAAGCCAATGCTTGGGTGGCATTGAGGCTACCTTCAGATAGCATCAAAGTCCTTCAAGTAACACCAAACACGTATGCCTTGCAAGCCCTCTGCAAAACAACGCCTACACCCAAGCAGTGCTACTCGGGATGAAGCTGACTTGAATCGCAATTAGAACTATATCTCTGGGAAAATATGGCTCATTCCCAAGCAATCTAATCATCGAGAGGCCATATCACGTCACTTACGAACTTGAAGACAAGCGACCCGATGAATCCTTTCACCGAATACGTATCGTCCCGCACACAGAGCTGTACGCAGATACGGTGGCTGAGGAAGCTGCCGGCGTCGATGCCGAGTCTGGTACACCTCTGCTTGCCGAAGAAGATGTTGAATACACCGTTGTCGATACGGGCAAGGACGAGGTGGTCGCGCGATCTACTCAGGAGTTCATAGACGAGGATGCGCGGCAAACTCTTACCATGGAGGAGATCGAGGCACTAAAGCGTGAGGGTGCTGGTGCTGGCAAGGAACTCATCACGAAGCTCATGCTACGTCACACGGCTCTGGACCTCAAGACTCAGTTTTCTCTGTCCAAGTACAAGCTTTTAAAAACGCGCAAGTACATTCGGCGCTTCACAGTCTTGCCGTACGACCCCATCCAGATGGGTCAATATCTACTTGAGGACAAGGACGCAGGTAACAAGATCATGGAGATGCGCGACGAAATGGCCGCGCTGCTGGCATGCTGGGCAAATGTTCATTATGGTGGACCTGGCGACGATACCCCTGGATCTATTGATACGACTGATCCTGTGGATCTCCCGGCGGATTATGACCAGACGGTACGACAGAGGTGGGAACAGGGCGAAAAGCAAACATTGCCAGAAGCTGGTCGGTGGCTGGTCGTGGATGACACAGGCGGTCTGCTTGTCGCTTCTCTTGCCGAGAAAATGGGCATCTTGTACCCCAAGAAGGGCGATGAGACAAGCGCCGAGGCTGCTGAAAAGCCGACGCCAAACGGTAATCAGGATTCTTTGTCAGAAGACAAGATGGAGATTGATACCACCAATAATGGGGTGATTTCCTCAGAAAATGGCCAGACAGAATCCTCCGTCGATGCGACAGGAGAAACAGCCACGGAAAATGGAGCTTCAACAGCAAAGGCCAACAAGCCCATACGTCCAAAACTAAAACGGCCACACGACTTTCAGGTGCCTTTCTCCACATCGAATACCATCACACTTGTACATCAAAACTCACAAGCCAATCTTTCGTACCTACGACAATATGGATATGATGTTACGAACCCGAACCATCCGCCACACCCCCTCCTACCACATCTACTTACCTTGACATGGCTTCAACTCATATACCCCGAAGCCGATACGACTTATTCAACGCCACCACCCATAGTCTCGGCCGAGGACATGGCTACGTGGAAAGCCAACAGGCGCGGAAACTATCACCGCAAGCGCAGAAGATGGGCGCGAATCCGCCATATAGTCGAGACTGCCCGTGGCGGTAACTTTTCCGGTCTAGTCGTTGCCAGCTCCATGGATCCAGTCTCAATCCTGCGACATACGCTTCCACTACTGGCCGGCGGAGCCCCTGTGGCCGTCTATTCGCCAACCCTGGAGCCCCTGACGAGGTTGGCAGACTGCTATAGTGTAGCAAGGAGAGGTGCCTGGATGTCATGCGCCGATGAGGATGAGAAGCAGGAACCAGAAGGTGGCGCCGAGACTTCGGCCTCTGCAACGCCTGGGCCGGCCAAGCTGGTGCGCAAGGAGGGTACAGAAGAATTTCCAGTCAACCCAACGCTGCTCCTAGGTGTCAGCATACAGACGAGCCGGGTGCGCAAGTGGCAGGTGTTACCGAACCGAACGCATCCATTGATGACATCGCGGGGTGGCGCTGAAGGTTATGTTTTGACGGGCTGGCGTGCTGTACCTGCCGAGGGCAAGGTAGAGGCGAGGGGAAAATTCGTGAAGAAGCAAAAGAGAGAAGCCTAGTACGCGGGGATTTTTCCGTTTGACCAGCCTAATTTGCATTAGATACCCCTCATGGATGTTCCTGCAAACATGCTAAATTCAAAACATGGTGAATGTCATGTAAGGGTACACAGATGGGCCAACCTGGAATTATGCATTCCGTTTATGCTGATTGTTTGCAATATTTACAGCGCTCAGACCATCATTCCCAATCCTGGATACTTTTGTCTTCGGTCAATGTTCATTAGGAGGAATCGCTCAGCGATCACAGGCACACCGCATTGCTTGAGGCTCCAGTCCCAATTCAGAGTGATTTCCCCATGAACTTGCGCTTCGTAAAGCTCAACCACCACTTGCTCGGCTTTCCGTCACCACCTTCCTCGTACACTCGTGCCAATAATCTAATTGCCAACTCCTGCCTGCATTGCGCCATGTATTGACGTAGCAACTCAGCGTCTTGTCTGTCGCGGGGTGCTTCGTACATCTTTCAATCGACAGTCAGTAAATTACCCCCACAGATGCTAGGCATCCATAAACTAGCAAACTAGCTCACCTGGTTCAGCGGAAATCCTGGGTCGCCAGGGATGGCAAAGTTGTTGTCGAGCGCTAGGTTCTGAACATCTTTGGTCGCGTCGCGCACGCCGGCGGTCGGCTTGATCTTTGTCAAGCACTCGCTCACAAACAAGATGCCATATATCAAGACCCTGTCTGCAGGGCCCTGAATCTCAAAGTTGCGGAAGAAGGTGTTTGCGCGAAAGAGCAGCAGCACCTCGTCCAGGATGTCGTAGCTCTCGCTGTCGGGCTCGGGCGCGTCGTTGAGCGGTACGGGAGGGTTCGGGTAGGGGAGCGTGTAGGCCGGGCCGCGAGTCTTGGTACGCAGCGGCAGCAGCGGGAAGTTGCCGACCAGGCGCGGCGAGGGGTCGCCGTTGAAGACGGAGTTGTAGGCCTGAATTTGGCGCGGGTTGGGAGTTAGCTTGAGAACACTTGGGATGGTCCAGGCACACGAGAGTTGCCGTTGTTTTTTTTTTCAATTTTGTTTCAGCAAAAATCAATTGAGCAGCTACTTACGGGCATCGTGAGCTTGGATGAGCTTTGGATCCCGTCCGACAATTACCAAGTTGCTGCTGCTCCGGAAGCTATATCACGGTTCGGAGCCGGGTTGTGTCGTTGCGCACTGCCCCGTCATCCTGTCCTAGGTGGGGGTACTGACGTCTCCAAGTGGGGCCGTTCAGAAGCTGCTTACCTAAGGCCATCCAACTCTTACCTTGAATTCCAGGCTTCAAAATTTAGAAGGTCAATTGAGTCAGGTGCTGCTGCCTCAATGGATAAACCTAGCCGAGGTGGCTGACGTGGCTTGGGCATTACCGGATACCTTCGGCACAGTGAGCAAGATTCACCAACGACACAGTGTCACTCAGGTGACTTGGAGACATTTTCGCGTTTGGTACTCTCGATCTTGGCCCCTCTCTCGCCATTCTCCCACATTGTGGCAGTGTAATTAACTTGTTCCAAGAAAAGGAACGTGTGGCGACACGTATTGTTTGGGCCAATTTCCCACCGCCGCTTCCCATTATCCCTCGTGTCACCCGGGAATGAGTGCATCCGTCCAAGTTCAAAAAGGCGAACACACCCCCGCCCACTTGTCACGTTTGTTCGCGTTCAGTCCAATCTCCCCTCCCGTTTTTCTTGTTCATTTATAGAGAAAAGTCGCGATAGCAACGCGACAATCAACACCGGGACGATTACTCCACACTCACAAACTCACATAAACAAGTTTTCTTGTGATTTGATATTGTTTACGCCTCATCAAAGCCTCAAGTTCTTTCAACTGAGTCTGATCGCCAGTGCTCAAGCCACAACAAGCATCTCCAGTTGATCATCTTGGAGACGCTCGTTCGCGGGGACCCGCCAGTTATTAGGGTTGTCGCAATCAGCAAACAGCATACCGAAATTGGTGAGCTTGGATTTCCCTTAGTCGCATCATTGGTGAATCACTCCCCTGCCATTCCATTGCTTTTTAGCTGTCAAATGCCCAACCCTGGTCGCCCTAGTACTTTACTGCCCTACCTACCACCTCCAGTGCCACTCAAACCCCTCTCATTGCGACCGACGCATCGATTCAGCCTTCTTGGCCAGACAGAACCTGCGTCGCAAAAGTTTTTTTTTTTTTTTTTTTTTTTTTTTTTTTTCAACACTAAGGTATCTATACCAAAAGCCTCATCGATTCACTGGATTCATTAGTTTCTCATTCATGTGGCGCTTGAATTATCCCCCACCTAAAAATTGAGCGCGTCATGACAGCTTTGCCTCCTGCAGGTCATACATAGCCAGCCCATGACCACATTGCAACCCTCCGTCCACCCCACCATGCCCAATTCCCTGTCGTCAGCCAAGCTGGGTGCCCAAATCACCCAGACCCCTGTCAACACAACGCGTTGCGCGACATCCGCCCATGTTTAACCCGCCCGGTTCATCACGTCTTCGCGGTTACTAACACTGTCATTCAATAGTTTTTTGAGGTTGGCAAGGGTCGCCTATCTGAATAACATACAGCTCAAAAGATGTCAGAAGCAACAAGAGGCAGCCAGTCGGTTGCGCAAGATGACCTCGAGTCACCAGCGCCAACAGCCGCGTCAAAAGCAACAAGACGCGCAGGGCGCCGACTGAAGACTGCTCCCATTCAACCTGAGCCAGGTTCATTATATGATATAATGCACACTCACTCTGGAACTGGACTTTATGTCCTGCCAATTCTTTGGACAGATCTCCACACCAAGTCACTCAATGTTCAGTTCCAAGACCAAGGACGCGTCAACTACCCAGCGCCCGTGGTAAACGATGACTTACCGCCATCACCGCCACCTGAGCCGTGCGACGCAGCTAGGAATTTATGCTACGAGATTAGCACGTTCGCAGACAAAACGTCTACGCCATCAGCGAAAATGCGCGCTTTGAAGCGCTTTATGAGTGGCTTCTTCCCAGGCATGCCTTGTAAGGCCAAAACTGGGGTAGAGATGGAATTGCATTTTGGGACGAGGTTTTATCGGAAAGCCGTCAAACTCCCCATGATATGGAAAAGGGGAGACTCGCGGTCACACTCGTTTGACTCGGCCGCCACGCGCCCGATGTCTTCGTCTCCAATGTCAAACTTGAGTGATGCCAGCCTCAGTGACGACGAGGAAGCTAGTGGCAGCAAGATCCAAAGACGGTGTGAGCGCAGCGCGCCATTACTTGCATATGTGGATCGGGATCACCTCTCATATGTTCGGAAAAGCCTGTTCCGGGTATCGCCAGGTCCTTTGGACGGCGATTATCAAAACTCGCCTGTTTTGAGCCTGCAGCAATTGCGCTCAAAGGCGCTCGTGCCTGCCGATCGCGACCAGGATGCTCACCTGGTGGCAATTTTTATTGCAATGGCACAGCAAAGATTTTACAACAAGAAGAATGGACGCCGACGCTTCAAGCTGTCCACGAACGAGCCCACGTCGTCTGGTTCGACTGATCAGTCGTCTCATCCGTCCGATGAAGCCATTTATGATGTTGAAGTGCGTGTTTTCACTTTTGACGCGGTGGAAAATGACTTCATTGTCTACACTGGAACTATCGGTGCAGATTTCCTTGAAGGTTTTGCAGATCCGGCCAGGACTCTTCACAGGCAGCCATACGGAGCCTCGTCGATGCGCATTGCTTACACGCGTGTGCCCATTTGGCCTTTTTATGGCCTCAAAGAGCGACTCGGTAAGGCTTTGGGATCTGAAGTGACGGGCGCACGCTTCGTGGGCCCTGGTTACGATACCTATCGCAGTGACGAAGAGCTGGCATCGCACCAAGCGGAGTTGGCTAGGGCACAGATTGACTCTGAACGCATCCTCCTTGCCAATGAAGCAGTGTTGCGCAGAGAAAAAGAACAAAGCTTGCAGGAGTTACTTGAGAGAAGCTTCGGGCAACAAGGTACGAAGAGGAATTGGGATGCGCCAGATACCGGGGTTCCAACCGATATCACACCCCCAGCCTCAGCACCCAAAAGAAGACGAGGGAGAAGAACGAGTGGGATTGTCGAGGTATGGTGACCTGTTGAAGATGATGTCGATGAAGGTGATGAGACTAAGGTGGTGTTGCGTAGGGTGCTGGGCCTTACGACTTCATCGCGGCTCCGTCCTCCGACTTTATGTCGGATGATGAACCGTCAGACGATGAGCGTGTGTGAGAGACATGCCGGTTACGGAGTTTATATACTTGTTTTCACCTTGGCGACTTGGGGTTTTTACAGATGGCATTGGGCAAACAGTGCTGGGCATTGCATACATTATGACTGATGATCTACTTTTTGAGTTGGCTTCCGGAGCGGCGTTTTGGTATTATTAACATGGGAAGGTGCTTGAAAGGGACATTAGTGTGAATTTTGGCCTCCGATATATAGCTCCGAAGGCGGCGTTTTGGACAGGAGCATGTTTTGCTCATCTTTTTTGCATTGTTACCCAGCATCGATCGCTTTCCTAGATCTGATAACCTGGTAAATATCGGAATGCTAACAGTCGCACATACGGCTCCTGTTGGCAGGACCAATTTGAAACATAAGGGACAGGAGAGTTCGGCGTCCAGCTGCCACTTGATAGCGTACTGAGACATGCTCATACAGTCCTGTGATACCGCCCGTTGCAGTGTTCGTAGTCTTGCCGTTTATGGGACTGCTGATAAATTAAAACAAAAATAAGAAAGCTTGTTTCTTCCTCATTACCACTAAACGGATCAAAGCCGTGTGATATATAACGTGGCCCGAAATAAATGAAGCGGCCGAACCCAGAGTCTCTCGATTGGGGAGCCGGCGGGCTTTTATTGGTCAAAGAAGCTTGCAGCTAATATAGGGATAAAGACGTTTACCGTCACTCTCAGCGATGCATAATTAGCCGGGCAGCTTCTTCTGCACCCGTGGGTGTATGCAGGAGACTCTCCCACATTTGAAGTCGTAGCCCGAGGTGATTGGATTCGTGGGCATAGGGACCGGAGGAAAGTCTTCGGGTCTGGTGGGACTTTGGCATGTCTCTTCGACGTGACTGCTGTCGTGGATCTGGCCCCTTCTATGGACGCCACAATGACATGGTATCCGGTGGAGTGGGTGTCTTAATACTGGGGTTGCTGCCACAGTTTAGCTTGGATGAGAGGGGAGGAGCAAGTCAGCGAACTTGGGAACTGTATATAGAAAGCTGGGATTAGATCAATGAGGGCCTGGAATCGAGCTTACTTCCCCTCCGACCCTCTACTACTCTAGGTACATCACATGAAAGAAAACATTATACAGCCTCCTAGAACTTGGAGCTTTCCGCACAAACAACCTGGTCTTCAAGCTGAACGACTACAATATGTCTCCAAAACCCCGCGCGATCCTGGTCGCTGCGACCCTGCTGGCCCTGACAGCCGCCGCACCCAGCACGATGCAGCTCATGCCGAGGAGCTACACCCGCTCGTGTCAGGGCTGCTACCTGAGTGACACCAAGTACCTATTTTGCTACTGCAACGACGCCGGTGGCCGGCGCGTCGGGACCGAGATCGATCTGGATTGGTGCGTCACCAACCAGGGAGGGCGGCTGGTGGCCAAGGCAAAGTGAGTATAACCCTTGACTTTTCTCTTGCTGATGGTTCGGTTTTTGTTTTTTTTTCTTGAGCGCAAAGGTCTTGAACAAAGCTAATAATGAGACTATATACATCCAGTGGCAACTTTTCCAAAAGCTGTAATCATGAGCGTTGGGTAGAGGGCAGCACTAATGTGTTGACCGCGTCCTGTGGTGATGGTAGGGGCGGGGTGAGGGATAGTTCGATCAACCTGGGTGAGTCTTTTGTGTTTTGTGTGAATGTTTGATTGCTCTTTTGGCTGGCATGCGTATGCATTTTTCTTTTTGGCCTAACCGGCTTCTGCCTTGCGCAGATGATTTTATTCACAACAACAACGGCCTCTTGACATGCCATGGGATTCAGGGCGTGGAGGGGCAGGTTCCAGGGGGTCCGGGATGCCCTTATCCCCATACAATTTGCTAGAGGGATTTTCTGATGCCCAGGAGATAGGGGCGAGCGCGGGGCAGACTTTACCGTTGTTTAAGATGGCTGCATGATTGTGCCAGCCGGTGGTGTCTGTTGAGTTTTAGGGGTGTTTGTCGGCTTTTACGAATCTAACACGCCATATATCATTGCCGTGGCTTATGTACTTCAAAGAGCTCTATATCTTGCTATAAGTGCGTCTTTATGCGAGCAAAACACCAGAGTCTCACACTTCTTCTTTATGAGGTGTATAAGCCATGGTGAAGGGAATCAACCAGGAAGTGACGCAGGTGAGTTGAAAGGAGAATTCAAGTAACTGGGTACATGGATAATAGATGCTCATATGAGGGGCAATAGTCGAAGTGAAGGTGAGGCAAGGTAGGTAGTTCAGGGTGTGCAGTGCATCGACACATTACATGGTTTGAATTCGCAGGCTGGATAAAGAATATCGCGTGCTACATAACGCAGCTTTAAGCTTAAACCTCTGGGATCATGCTCATTATCTAAGCTTTATAGTAACCTTGTTTTCTACAGCTTCTCCAGCTTCTTGACTCATAGCTTTTCTCGGCTTTTGAAAATGAAGCACAACTTACAAGGATGCAAACAGGGAGCTTTTGATCGACCACGGCAACTGAACTAACCTTGAATGTCGCAACACATTACCTTCTCCTGAATAAATGTGATATATAATATTACTGCATTTGGAAACCTCACTCGACCGAGGCGTGTTCGGTCAGCTGTTTACTGTCTTGCTTCGCCATGTTCCTGACCTCGACTGCTACTGGACGACGCCAAGGCGCATCTTTGAGACATCGGGATAGCTTCAGAATAAAATCATTGCTCGCGGATACTGAACACTTTACAAAAAGCATAGAAGCAGGACTGCTAAGAAAACGCCTTAGACTTCTGATTTGAAGGGCGCAGCCTGGCGGCACCGGTTTGATTTACTGCAAGGGCCGTCAAGAACGGAAAACCTCGACCCATCACGGTTTTGACATCGACCAACCAGTTACCCGTCCAGCATTGCCGGGATCGACCTCCGCATTGCGCTTAGTGCAGTACTTCAGGCTGGGTTAGAGTGTAATAGGAAATATTCTGGTCCAGTCAACCACTAGGTTGTAAGCCAAGACACGACGTCCCGGTCCGGGTTTCATCTTAAAGAGCTGAGCTGAATAATTATAGAAAAGCCGGTTGCGCTAGTCAATACCAGCACTGGTTGTTTTGAACTGACTGAATTTTCGACTTGCGGTCTTTGCCGAAATTTTCAAAGTGTGATAGACGATGTTCCTTGGGATGGGCTTTTGTATTTATTTACCTCGTGTTGCTGTGTTGATCAAAAAGATTTCCAAAGTCAGCTGTTCAGTTGGCAAAGTCTGTTGATCTACCCGGTGGTATGGTAGGTTCACAGACTTGTAATTTTTGGGTTCGGGAACCAAGATCTCGTATTCCCGTCCAGTTCATGTCGGACCTGCAGAAAGTCATGGATATCCTAGACATAGTTCGGATGCCGGCATCGGAAATAAAGTTCAAACATCTCATCAAGGAACCGGCCAAAACATGGCTAGTTCCTTTCTAGCAACTGAGTCGTTCCCGTTGCGGACCACTTGGAAAATAAGCGAGTCATATTTACTTTTTTTTTGGGCATCCAGCCCTGCCCTATGCTTCCACGACGGGCCCGGCGATGCCATGTAAGGTACGGCATGCGAGGCGCGTGGTCATGGATATGTTGTTGATATCACAAGACGACGATAGGAACTGGGATCGACAGAGCTGATTGGTCAATTCCCCGCTTCCATCTTCAACAAACACAACAACAACAACATGGATCTTGTGTATACAAAACCGTTAATGGATTTTTTAAGCATGCCTTGGTGAGAAAGCTTCACTTTATCACTGTGCCTTCCCGCCGCAACTCAAGAATTATGTGTCGGTCGCGTTTCGTACCTGTCCCGAACTATGACTCGACAAGGAGAAACCTACCAAGTTGCAATTTGTGTGCAGCTGGTGTTTAGAGAGTCCATGCAGCAGCAACTTTAACCCTGAGGCTGACTTGGTGATTCGAGAATGCCTTGTTATATGACCTGCCCATCTACTTACCAATCTCGTCGACTTGGCATTTTCTCATCTGCTCCTCCATTCAAATGAAGAACAAACATCAGACAAGAATGTCACCACAACCGGAAATAGCAAATACCGCAGCCGCCACGAGTGGCGGTGCTATATCGGAGGAAAAGCCGGGCTTTGACAAAGAGCTCAACGTCACGGCCGTGGAGATCGACTCGACATCATCAAAAAAAGCACATGCCAGCAGCGAAAACAGCAGCAGTAGTAGTGGCAGCAGCAGCACTCACGAAAAGGCCAACAGTACTGACGATAGCGACAACGAAGATGTCATCATCATCTCGGGAGAGGATGTGTCCAATCACCTGCTGCCGCTCAGGGACGACAGGGACCCGGCCTTGACGTTTCGGAGTATTTTTCTTGCCACCTGTCTTGCCGCGTTTGAAAGCACCCTGTACCAAATATATCAGTTTAAGCCCACCGAGATTGAAGTTTCGTCTCTATTCATCGTCCTCATTGCCCACTTCGCCGGCACTGCATGGGCAAGATTACTGCCCCGGGGCGACAAGCTTGAAGCGAAATGGAAGGCCGAGGGCGGAACCGGCGCCTTGCCAGTTTGGATCCGGATCATATCCGTCGTCAACCCCGGGCCCTGGGGTCTTAAGGAGCACGCCATCTGCGCGATAACGGCCGCATCTTCATCCAATGCCGCCGAGGCCATCCTAGCTTTCACGGCGCAGGATCTGTTTTACGACCTGGAGCTCAAGCCCGTGACGGTCGTGTTATCCATCATCTCCATCAGCCTCTTTGGGTACGGCATATGCGGTCTGATTCGCCCCATTGCGGTTTGGCACACAGATGCGGTCTACTGGAGTAGCCTTCCCGTCGTCAAGACGGTGCAGAGCCTGCACTGGCAGGAATTCAAGACTTCCAAGCCGCTGAGGGTGTTTTGGATCGCTTTTGGCTGCATGTTTGTCTACGAGTTTCTCCCGGCGTACATGTGGCCATGGCTTAACTCGGTTTCTATTCGTAAGTTGTCTCTTGTAGTGGTTCTCTGATATACAATCCAAACGCTAACCAAGTTCCTCAGCTTGTTTGGCTGCTATGCACGCAACTGGCGACCTTGGAGCCACTCTAACGAGGTTCTTTGGAGGTTCAATCAACAATGAGGGTCTTGGACTATTCTCACTGTCCTTTGACTGGCAATATGTAAGTACAGTCGCTCCTCTTTCATGGTTCTGCCACAGATGCAGAAGGACAAAGCTAACCGAATTTCCACGATTTAACTACATAGATCACATCGTACAACACATCTCTTCCCCTCATCACTCAGCTGCACACCGGCCTCGGGCTTGGCATCTGCATGATCGGGATGGTGGTTGTGTGGTACACCAATGCCTTCAACGCCCAGTCTCAACCCTTTATGAGCACAAGGCTGCACACTGCGAACGGCTCTATCTATCCCATCTCCGAAGTCTTTGAGGCCGGACAGCTTGACCATGCGATTCTGGAAAGGTTTGGCCTTCCACGACTTTCGGGCACTTTTGTCTGGGGTTTATTTATGGCGAACGCTGCCGTGAGTGTTCTAAATCTTTCTTTGTCGCCTTTGGCGTTAGGACCTTCTCCAGCTGACATGTTTGATATCTAAAAAATAGATTGGTGGCATGATTACTCACTGTGCAGTCTTTTACGCCAAGGACATAATTAACTCTTTCAAGAGCGCCAACAACGACGATTTCAAAGACCGCCATCATAAGCATATGAAGGCCAACTACAAAGAGGCACCTTGGTGGTGGTTCGCGCTTGTCTTGTTTGTGAGCTTCAGCCTAGGGCTGATAGTCGTCACTACACAGAACATTACATTGCCTTGGTGTTCGTACCCTAGTCCCTTATCATTGTGCCCCTAATTACGCTTGACGTTATCCCCGAGAACATCTGCTAACTTCTCATCAGGGGCCTATATGATATCACTGCTACTTGGGTGCATAATTGCGCCTCTTGTGAGTCATCAGATCCTTCCATAATTACCCCATTATTGTATCGAGTGCTAACCCAGTTCCACTCAACAGAGTACAATGTTGTTCTCTCGTTTTGGCCTGGCTATTGCTACCAATAATCTGTCCAAGATGTTGGCAGGTTTAATTATTCCTGAGCGTCCAATCGGCACAATGTATTTTGCCGCGTGGAGTCACAGTGTAATCAGGTATGTACCGCTTCAAGTTTGCGATGCCTGTCGTCTTGATAACTCTTAGACTGACCATTTATACCGTAGCTCGTGTCATTCTCTTTGCAACGACCTAAAGATTGGAGAGTACCGTAAGTCTATTATTACTTTGCTAGGGCTTGAATGTTCCATACACCAGTAAAGATGCAGCAGACAGACTGACTTCTCCCTTCTGCAAAATAGTCAAAATCCCACCCAGAGACATGTTCCTAACCCAAGTATACGGCACCATCCTTGGGGGCTTCATCAACTACGGCGTCATGAGCTCCATCGTCAAGACCAACCGTGACCTCCTACTGAACAGCGACGGCAACAACTCCTGGAGCGGCGCCACCATTCAGAGCTACAACACCAACGCCGCCACCTGGGCGCTGGCAAAGTACCTGTACGGACCCGGGGGCGCTTATTGGATCGTACCGTTAGGTCTGGTTCTCGGTGTTGTGCTTGTCCTCATCCACAGGGCAATAGTTCACGTGAGTGCTTTTCCCTCTTTTACTTCTCCGTTCCCATCCCAGAATTTAATCAGCTGACAAAGCCCTGTTTACCCAGTTCGTCCCCAAAATAAAAGGCTGGGACCTAGCCGAGAACATCAACCTCCCACAGCTGCTCACCTACTGCGGCGAGATACCCATCGGCGCCACGCAGACGTGCGTGATATTCAGCCAGATCCTCGGCGGCTTGTTTGCGCAGTTTTATCTCCGCAACTACAAGCCCCGCATCTTTAAGAACTACTTCTACTCGACGGTGGGAGCTTTTGACGGCGCGGCGCTGTCGGCACTGTTTTTGTTGTCCTTTGCAGTATTTGGGGCTGCGGGACCCGCGATACCGTTTCCAAAGTGGTGGGGGAATCGCGCCGGGGAGAATTACGATTTTTGTCCCAAGGTCGAGTGAGAAGAGGAAGATGCATGCCGTAATTTTTTTTGGCTTGATATCATCATATCTGGGCGTTTGTGGGAAAGAAAAGGGGGGGGAAATATTGCATTTTTATGAGAAAATGGGTTTCATATAGATCATGAAGGATATAATTCATACCAACAAGTGACATACTTCGAGACTATCTACTGCCTAATCATAGCCACTTTAATTATCCCCAGACTTGACTCTTCGTGTTTAAAAGTCATAACACAAACTATAATCCAATGCTATGCTGTTGGATGCAGCGAAGTTATAATTTTCTGACCGTTTTCCATGCAGCCTGTCGAATCCTTGCGCAACTCATGCATGTTTGGCTCCAATTTGAAAAAAAAAAAGACACAACTAAAATTAAATGGTCTCTAGCGAATGAAACTATTATCATATCAACTAGGAAGTCTGGACTTTGTTTAAGCTACCGTTTGGGCACTACTTCGCATTGAATTTATTATTTTCTGTTTATCAAGTTTAAGTCAAGTCAAAATCACATTCTCCAGATATTTGGGGGCAAAGAAAAAGACTGCCGTTAATAGGAAAGTTCGCAGTGATGATACTAGAATAGGACCTAGTCTAGTTCTAGCTAGATCTTTGCCTACCTGGTTGCAGTTACGTAGAAGATCTTGATCCAATCTATTTTACTAATATTGTCCCGAAGCTACGATTGAGCGGGGACGAATAGCCCTATGTGATGTTAGGACTTCGGGTCGTCAATTGCCCGAAATGAGAGATGCAACAAGTTCAAAAATATCCTATTCACACTAGCCCGATTTTATATGAATAGGCGAAAATATGCTCAAGTTTGCGCGTTGAAATAAACTATTCGCGAAACTTAAACATGAGTAAGATCCGATCTTGCTGTCATTTATGTTCAAGTACCCCAGATCGGAACTGCATAGTTGCAAAAGTTGTTCATGCTTGAGTCGCCTCAACTTCAGACGGAAACAAAAATTACGGGTTTAGGTAAAACAAGGTCAACTGAGTAGAGTCTTTGCTGAACAAAGAAAGACCCCGCCCAACCGTTTGGGATTGTCAATCAATTCACCGGCGAGATACAAGATTGCTCATGGAGGTTATTTGTACAGGCCGGTGCATGCTCTTCTCCCAACAAACACTAGACTAGATTACAAGTTGAAGCGCATCAAAGACAATAATACATCGCCACCTGCAAAATTTACAAAGAACAAAAAAGTGGAATAATCGTTACAGGGGCATCTTTTGTTGCTTTTTATCGGGTCTAGTTCTAGACCAATAAAAAGCAAATGAATTGAAACTGGTGATCTCGCGTAACAAGGAAAATAAGACGAGGCCAAAGCGGACTATGAACACCAAAAATTTGCCCGCCGCTGCCGACCCGAGCGACAAGGGCTCGAACAAACGCGCGGCTACTACGGAGTTCACTACACCTTGTTTTCACCGTGGCTCACCATATAGCACAAGTAACGTAGTAAAAGAGGACATGGGACGGAAAACTAGGGGACCGCTGTGGATTTTTGGGTCTGGGACTTTAAAAGCTCCCCCTCCCATCCCCCCTGGCGTCTTAATCATGAGACGGTCTTAGGGGAGAGGGGAGAATAGACATGAGTCGTGGGCAAACCAGGTCCGAAAGACAAAAAAGAATATTTTTAAAGGAAAAAAAAAAAAAAAAAACATACTTTATATTACGTGGTAAAAGGGTTTTGGACAAGCTCGTATGCTTAATTATTTTTATTCTTAGACAACTTGCCAGTGGCGGTGGAGAAACCCGCCCGGCGGACCAGGGAAGAGGGAGATGGGTTTGCACCCCCCTTGTTAATGTGGACTCGATCCGGGATCGTGAAACTCGGAATCTCTTCTTACCGCAGTGGACTAGAGAGTCCTTGAACAACCTTTAGGTAATCCTAAATAAGGTCCAAGGCAGACAAGGGTGGAAAATGGGGCTGAGGATGGATTGCGAGTGGTTTAAGAGTTTTTCTTTTTCTTTTTGACAAACCCCCTACACATTGGTACTGTATGCGTACTTGTCAGATTGGCATAAAAAGCATGAATTTGTTCGGAATTTTAACGTTACGGTACAGGGCTCGCGGTGCAGTGAAAGCGGATACTACCCACGTAAACAAGAGATAGGGTTTTTGGGCAACGATTATCTGGGCTGTGCGAATATCGTACGATGAGAGTTTGCGCGCGCGCACAGCGGAGGAACAAAACAATAAGGCAAGGTAGGGCCTGTCAAATTTCGGATGATGGAGCTCAGATTACGTTGTTCCCATTACCAGATGGCGCTAGAGACGGAAGCGAAGGAACGTCATTAATGCAAACCCATCTGTACCTTGAAATTTTGAGTTTTTGAGTTTTTAAGTTTTTTTTTTTTTTTTTTTTTTTTACTTTTCATGGCCTTGATATTCTGGGTTTTCCCCTCATGACCAAACAGACAAACCCCAAATAATCATCCCAAGTTTTCGTAAGGATCTCCGGGTTGTCACAGTGGTAACCATACAAAATACTACTACTTTCCCTGTCTACCTAGATACAGTTTTCCCAGCACAATGGATAGCTGAAAGCAAACATAATGAGCCCGATTCGTCGATATTCACAATTACCGTGGTTGTGCTGGTGACCATCGAGCATCGCCATCTTCCACCATGTACAAAGTATAAAAAGAATTCTTGGTGTTATTGGCGCCAAGCCAAACCAAGGGGTCATCACCACATTGGCGAGTTTCGGGTCCAATTATTTTACTAGGCTGGCCTGGTTCTTCATTTTTGGTCTGTCGCTTACTAGTTTTTTTTTTCCTGTCTGGTTTTTTTTTTCTTTTGGTGTTGGATTTCTTTCTTTGTTTACTGTATTCGGCTTTGTCGGATATGGCAGAAATCGCTTCTTCAAAGAAACAGAAACATGTCAAAAAAAAAGTGGCGAACCCAACTGTCCTACAAATTAATTCAGCCACAGTCTCAGACCAATGGCTAGCTGCAGTTTTTGCGACAAGACAAGGAGACTGCTAGGGCAGCCTCAAGTTGGATCAGAATCGCAGTCATGATGCTTGCGACAACAGCTTAGCTTCTGGAGCAGTGGATGGTCTTGGCATCTTGTCTGCGCCGTACAGGTAAGGGGCTCAAACATTTAGGCTCAGCTCAGCCTGAAGGTATTCATAGTTGGCAAGGGGCTGCAGAAGACCTGAGAGACTACTCACCTTAGCAGTGGTAGCGGGCTGGTAGGCCTGTTGGATTGATATCAGAAACGTGGAGAATAGCCCCGCAGAACCACCCCACCTTTAGCACGTGCGGAGTCCAACCTAGAAACAAGTTCATTTTCTTTTATTTGTTCCTCTGCAATATTTTTCTTCTCTGCGACCCAAACTGCAGCCAGACAGCCTTAGCCTTATCTTAATGCCCGCCCTACCTATTACAACATGTTCGTTCCTGAAAGGCAACCCATTGTAACCCACACCAACTGCAAGGGGCCGAGAGACAGAAACGTCCTCGCCGCAGCGTAATGCAGGCAAATGCATGAAACCTAGGCCTTTGTGCGGAAAATCCCGGGGATCCGAATGCTGTCAGTTGGCTGTCACTCAGCCCATCACGGATTGGAAGGGCAACGGGCAAACTGTCTCCCAAGGAAAAAAAAAAACAATATACTTTGTAGGCAACCCACAGCTGGGCAGATGTACTAATAGTGACCACAGACCACTATGTACACATTTGAGTGACAAAAGGGCTGGACTCGATATCAACATTGGCGTGTGTCATCTCTCAAAACATTATCCCTCGGAGTCGTCAAACATGTCAAGAGTTCGGATGGATTAAAAGACAGCCAGGGGTTAGTCCGGACCGGAATTACGGGAGGTGTGGACCCTGCCATCTTTATGTAACTCACCGTACTACGCAGTATCATAACTCCCACGCAAGGTAAGGCAGCCTAGACCCGACCCTAGTCATTCGCGTCTGCAACCGAACATGACTCCAGCAGGCAATGATCCACGGAGAGATTCGACACCACGCCAATACCGTACCGTTGTTCGAGGAATAAACAAATCAGCAATCTATCTACCTAGGCAAAAACTCGACTCGATTTTTGCTCCGAGACTAGGCCATCTAGACTGTCAAAGACTGACTGTCTAGTGCAATGCGCCCTTTGCATTTGATCATAGGAATTGCAAAATTCACCTGCTCTACCGGCGATGACATCCAAAGTCATGGTCAAACAGACCTAACTAGCTTGCCGTGTGCCGTTGTGCCGAAACTTAAATCACTAAACGGGGCCGCCACCCCCAGGGTGTCTGTCTTTCGTCAGAGCGTTCAAAACACACTGTTGGACTCCACGTCCATCTCCACGTGCTCCATTATCAAAATCTCCCCCTGACAACCACAAAGGCCAAGACCAACGTCAAGATGGCTGACAGCAAAAGTAAGAGCAGCGACTGTATCTGCTGCCTCACCTCTAATGATTCACCATAGACAGCAAACAAATCTGATACAGCACATGGATATCATCTCCTCATGCCATCTGTCTACTTGCTTTTCCCGCCTTCGGGTCTTCCGGCTGGATTCCACCAAGATTTCGGCATCTATCTTGCCTAGATTTTGTTCTCCTGTCCTCCGCAACGGCTTTCATGCCATCGCAAGCGGGCCCTATTACAGGATAGCTTTGTTCACTTACCTGCTTCTGTCCTAGGCTGATACTCGCTTGGTAGGCACTTGGCACACTCTTGCGTTCCCGAGGCCGGGGCCATTTGCTCGAGGAAAAAAAAAAAAAAAATACCAAACCCCTGCGCCCCATCACTACCGGGACTGTACACGGTCCGCCAAGCAGACGCTTACCATATGGGGCCGATCATGATGCCGCCGTATAAGGAAACCAGGCTCGCTCCTGCTGCACATCTTTTTCTCGGCGTCCCTCTCGCCCCTTTCTATCCCTCTGTTTTTTTCGTTTCCGACGTCACAGCTCCCCCTTTCCCTTCGTTGGCCGGTACCCATGTTGATTCGTTTCTTAGGAGCTTACAGTGTGAGGCTTATCTAATTCATCTTCTCGGTCGGAGAAGCTGCAGTTGACAAGTTTGTTGCATACTGTTGGTTCACTTTCTTTCATTCCTTTTTTTGCCCTACCTTTCCTTCCTTTCCTTATCCCCTTACCAACTTTCATTCTTTGCATTCACTGCTCATTACTGCTTTCCATTCTTCACGGAGCAGGTCTCATTCGTTTGCCAAAGACCTCCTATTTGATATTGTAGGCTTTGGTTTTATTTTATTCTTGTCGCGAGGGAGAGGATCAAAAACAATCACTGCTCATCTGGAAGCAGTTGTCAGTCCTTACCCATTTTATCCGTGATACCATAAGTCTGCTCGTAGCAGACGATATACATAATGCTTCCCCGAGTCTCCCTTGTTCTATTTGCCCTTGTGGCTACAGCAACTGCCTCGCCCGCACGAGCCGACAGGAGGAACCCGCCACCGGCACCCGCACAGCCCGCCGAGTGCAAACCGACGACGATTACTGAGCACGTCACGCAAACACAGCATGTCACAAAGGAGGTGAACCACACGCTTCCCCCTCAAACTGTCGAGAAGACGCTGCCTCCGACGACTGTGGAAAAAACGCTGCCCCCGACGACTGTCGAGAAAACGGTTCACGTCACCCAGACCGCCACCAAGACGCTCCCACCGCAAACCGTCCATGTCACTGAGACTGCCACGAAGACAGTCCACGTGACGCAGACCCAGACGCAGACCCAGACCAAGGAGGTCACCAAGGTGCATACGAAGGAGGTCACCAAGACCCTGCCGCCTCAGACGGTGCACGTGACCCAGACCGCGACTAAGACGGTCGTCTCGACAAAGGTTGAGAAGATGGAGGTTACCAAGACCCTCCCTCCCTCGACCGTTGTATCGACCAAGGAAGTTGTCAAGACCCTGCCTCCCCAGACTGTGCACGTCACGCAAACGCAGACCAAGGTCGAGACCAAGGAGGTCGTTAAGACCCAGACCAAGGTCGAGACTAAGGAGGTCGTCAAAACGGTGCCCGTCACTCAGGTTAAGGAGAAGATCATCACCCAGACCCGCGAGGTGCCCGTCACCAAGGTCCAGGAGAAGATCGTCACGCAGACTAAGGAGGTGGTCAAGACTGTGCCTGTCACCCAGGTGAAAGAGAAGATCATCACCCAGACCCGTGAGGTGCCCGTTACCAAGGTGCAGGAGAAGATCGTCACTCAGACCAAGGAGGTCGTCAAGACCGTCCCCGTTGTTCAGACCCAAGTGGTCAGCAAGGTCCTTACCGAGACTCGCGATGTTGTCAAGACGGTCCCGGTCGTTTCTACCCAGGTCAAGGAGGTTATTAAGACTGTCGTATCGACCCAGCAGGGCTCGCCAGTCCACGTCACCAAGGAGGTCGTTCGCACCGTCACGCAGACTGGTGCCCCAGTTACCGTCACGCAGGCTGTCACTCACGCCGTTACCCAAACCAAAGAGGTTGTTCGCACCGTTACCGAGTCTGCCCAGGTCGCCCCTGCGCCGAATGTCCCTCCCACGACTGTGACCAAGGAGATGATCCGTACCGTGACCCAGACTGGCGCACCGGTGACCGTCACCCAGACGCAAGCCGGTGCCCCTGTGACGGTTACCCACACCATGCAGGGAGCTGCCGTCACCGTCACCCAGACGCAAGCCGGTGCCCCTGTAACGGTTATCCACACCATGCCTGGCGCTGCTGTTACAGTCACCCAGACGCAGGCTGGCGCCCCTGTGACGGTCACCCACACCATGCCTGGGGCTGCTGTCACAGTCACTCAGACTCAGGCCGGGGCTCCCGTCACGATCACGCAGGCCGTCACTCACGCTGTCACCGAGACCAAGGAGGTCGTCAAGACCATTACCGAATCTGCTCAGGTTGCCCCGGCACCGGTTGCCCCTCCTCAGACCGTTACCAAGGAGGTCCCCGTTCACGTTACCGTCACTCAGCAGGCTCCGGGCAGCGAGATGACTGTTACCAAGGAGGTTCCCGTGCATGTAACCGTCACCCAGGGCCAGGCCGTCGAGAAGACGGTCACCAAGGAGGTCGTCAAGACCGTCACCGAGTCTGCCCAGGTTGCTCCCGTTGCGCCTCCGGCGACCGTTACTAAGGAGGTTCCGGTTCACGTTACCGTCACCCACCAGGCCCCTGGTAGCGAGAAGACTGTTACGAAGGAGGTTCCCGTTCACGTTACTGTTACCCAGCAGGCCCCTGGCAGTGAGAAGACTGTCACTAAGGAGGTCCCGGTTCACGTCACCGTCACCCAGCAGGCCCCTGGCAGTGAGAAGACTGTCACTAAGGAGGTTCCCGTGCACGTGACCGTCACCCAACACGGACAGGGCGCTGAGCGTACCGTCACCTCGGTCCATCAGGTTGTCCACACCGTCCAGGTACCCATCGTCCACACCATTCAGGTGCCCGTTGTACACACCAGCGTTGTTACCCAACACGTCCCCGCCCCGGCGCAGACCGTCACGGTCACCGCGGGAGCCGGCCACGCAGCTCCCCCGTCGCACTCTATGCCGCCCAAGGTCGTCATGCCAGCTCACTCGGCACCGCCCGCCAACAACCATACGGCCCCGGCAGCTGCGACCTCTTCTCACATGCCTCCCCCGGCTGCCACATCGTCTGCCCACATGATGCCGCCCGCACACTCGGCCGCACCGCCCGCGGCCGAACACTCCATGCCGCCTCCTGCTGCGGCACCGAGCATGCCCCACGAGCCGGCCTCGCCCGCCGCATCTCCGATGCCGCACGCTTCGGCAGCACCCGAGGCAGCACACCCCGCAGCCGCAGAGGACACCAAAGCCCCATCCAAGAGGATGGCCCGGAGATATTCGGCATAAGAAAGATTTTCTACGTTTTAATGTTGCAAACACCAAAGGGGTGGGGGGGGGTTTCTTTTCGATGCAGGGGGGGTGGTAGTTATGAAATAGAGAGGTCTTAGGAAGAAAGATGACGGTATCTCTAGAAGAAGGGACGTCTATTTTTTTTTCTCTCTTTCCCTCATATTTAATGTACATATAATTGACCCAAGAACTCGGGAGTTTGAGGAAAACCACATTTCTTTTTTGGCAGGGCCCACTACACAACGTATTCAAGCAGCAATACCTCGCATGTATCCTTCTCCTCATTATCATCATCATATCTTTTGGCATTTTCTTTGTTATTGTTTCCCGCATCTTCTATTCTTTTAAATCTTTTTTTGTTTACTATCACCATGTGATGCTTGTCACGAAGGGAGGTTAGGGGCTGAAGCATGTTATATTGTCTCTTGTCAATTTTGAGAAATATATTCAGTCGTAATACGCCTTTTGGATGCTAGTGAGTGTGATCTGAGGCTAGCTCTTATAGTTGTGTTCGCGAGTAGTTGATGAAGCTGCACTCGTTGGTCACTCGAGCTGCCAAGGTTTTTAGGCCCCATTATAACTCCTACTCACTGTTGCGTGTATTGTCGATGACTCGAGGCCTGAATCCTTATGGGGAGACAGTGCCAGTTACATATCATGTCTTGTTCGATATAGCAAGGAACCAACAACACCCAACCCTGGCTTGCTCTCATGCCAAGATATCCCGCACTAGAACGCTGCCGCAAGCCTGCAGGAGGGCCTTTATATATCTTGTAAATCAATGCCCTTGTGCCGTCCGTTAACCTGACTGGCGGGCGACGCTCAAACCATTCCCTCTCCCCCAAACACCTGCTCATCAAAAACTACCTATCCGATTGTTTCGCTTATTCGCCCTCGTGTGTAGGTACGGAAGACCGGGAGAACTACTGGGAAAGGCGTCCCCAGTCCAAAAAAAAAAGGTTTCTCATTCAGGGCGTGCGACATCTGCCGAGACAGGTATACCGATCAGCCTCTAGGGGCTGCGATCATGTGGTGAGCAAAACCCCGAGTTTCCCACCCAACACGACCATTTCTTAATATGCCTCCTGGTTCGGGACCCTAAGCGGGATCGCCAAGGTCCTGCGACGCGAGGGTCTGCACGCTCTCCGAATTCCGACCTTGTAGTAAGCTGCGTCCTCCTTCTGGCAGCATCAAGCTTTTGCTGTGCCCCTTCGTACCCATTCGGAACGCAACCAAGACTACTACTACTATTCGATCAAGCCGTTTGTGCTGATGGTCAGATGCATCTACTTCACCAACTCAATTGCTTGACCATTTTGATCTAGACATAGCTACCCGGCCACTTGCAACATCAAATCTGGGGTAGTCTGGTAATTTGGAACAACTTGGACTAATGACACTGGATAAACTACATGCTTTGTGCTTCAGTAGAACTTTTACTTCGTTAGACATACCAAAAACGCTGAGAGTCGAAAACAAAAACTGTACTGTTGTTCCTAGCAGTAAATGAAAAAAAAACCACCCAAGATACACACCCACTCAACCAAGCAATCCCGGAGAATCTCCCATCGTAGGCACAGTCTGCACGTCAAAGATGTCGTTCCTCCAGCCATCGCCACTCTGCTCCCTGATGCGGTCTTTAGCCCGCACAGCCTCCTCGTTCCACAACTTGACCAGACTTCCCGGGGCATACACGCCCTTGAACACACCCTTGCCGGGCTCCGTCACACCGACGCGGACGTCCAAATCCGGATCGTCCTCCGGCACCAGCCTGGCCCCGACTGCCTTTACAAACGTCCAAAGGCTGTCCGGATCCGCGACCCGCGTGGCGCGGAGCCGCTCGCGAGCAAACAGGAGCTCACGGTTGGCGGCGAGGAGCGAGTCCGAGATGGCCGTGGCGATCTGCAGCTCCAGCGTCTTCTTCATCAGGGGCAGGACGAAGGGCTTCATGACCCAGGCGCCCAGGGCAAACTTGCTCTTGCGCAGCGTGTAGTCGAGCTGGTGGATGACGACCCGGACGGACCTCAAAGTGAGTATCTTTTCCAGCCTCTCCTTGCCCACCTCCACCTCGATGTGAACATCGATGCCGCGCTCGTCGAGGCTGAAGGACGCGATCCCCTCGTCCGAGAATCGAAGCAGGCCAGAGTGTACGCGGAGCCAGAAGCCGACGTCTTTGGCTGCAATCGACAGCCCGTCGAGCTTGATGGTGACGATGGACTGGACGGCTGATGCTGTGCGGTTCAGGCGGGTTTTGCGAATCTCGAGATCATTCTTGGTCTCGACACGGAGCTTGTAGGGCAAGAAGGAAGACCCGTTGACGGTCCTGCCCGGCTCGAGAATCAAGTTCTCCAGAAGGAGATCCACGTCAGGCGTAGAGACTTCGAGACGCGGGATAGGCACGTACTGTATACCTTGCACGAGCATTGGTACAAAAACATTGATGCAGTCTGTGACGAGATCCGTGTTGACGTATTGGTTCTTGGGCGAGAGAATTTTCAAGACCTTGCCTGCTGTTGTCAAAAGTCGCGAAACGTCGGCATCGCGGAGGATAGACTGGACAGTTGACTGGAGCTGCGCGAGAAGCGCATCTACGTCGTCTCGAAGGGCTGATCTGGTAGCAAGCTGTTTTGACTGGCTGCGAAGCGACTGGAAACGCTCCTCGGCGTGCTCGAAGAATGTCGGGTCCGCGAGCAGCTCCTGCACAGCATTTCCAATCTGGCGGACCAGCTCGTCGAATTCAGGGTCGCTGCGGCCATGCTCATACACCACCTTGAAGCGTTTTTCAAGCTCATCCCATTCCTTGGCCTCGCCAAAGGACCTGATCAGCGACCAGAAATTCCTCAGTGCTTTATCAGTCTCTCTGTTGACGCTGACGTCCTCATCAGCAGCTCGGAGAGTGTCTTCAACGACGTGTGAGTAGACCGTAGCGTAGCGCTTCAGCAGGAGGGACAACGTCGACACGGAATCCGAATAATCGGTGCGCTGGCGGAGGTTCGCCACGGTCCTGCGTAAACGGTTCAACAGGGCATCTTTCTCATCGCTCTGCAGGTGATCAACCAGACTGTGCTGTGCTTCACCGACGACTTCAGTAGCTCCGTTGGCGACCGCTTTGGTCACTGATGCCACCTCGCTCTCTAGGTTCTCTTTGCTAGGCTTGTCATCAGATGCACTATCGTCCGACCCCGACGGCTTGCCATTTGTCTCGTCAAGCTGACTTTCCTTCTTCAAGGCCTGCTGCTCCTCGGCTGAAGGTTCAATCTGCTTGGCGACTTCCTTTGAAACGCTCGAAAGCTTCATCGCCGTGTCGCTAAAGACCTCCTTGCCGATGGTGCCCAGATCAGAAAGAAACATGCGAAAGTCAGAGTTGGTTAACAGCAAGGACCCCACAGTCTTGACACTGCTGTAGGCTATCACCAAGTTAGCCAGAATCCGTCAAGCAACAGAGAACCAAGCAGCAAAAAAAAACATGACTACTCACCAGCAGCTGTGTTGGCCCGCGCCTGTGCCCTACCAGCCCGCTCGACAATGTCCTCCATATCGACAGACATCCTCGCCTGCGATAGGTACCAGATAAAGTCCTGAATCTGGTCATTTGCGTTCTTGTGCTGCAGTAAGTCCATGAGGTGATTGATGGTCTGCTTGGAATAGTGCAGCACGGCACGCCCAGAGTCGCTCAGGTCGTCGTCGTCGGCCGGCGGGTTGAGCAGCTCCGACGCCAACAGTGTGCGGAGGTTGACTATCGCCTGGTCGTTTGATGGCATGTAACCCTTGGACAGGGCACGCAGCATCTGGTAGGTGTGAAGTTTTTGGTGCAGGGCAGCCTGCATCGCCGTCTCGTCGTCATACTCTGGAAGAAGCGGCTGGCGCTCTTCCTCTTCCGAGGGCGCGCAGATGCCGCAGCAGGTGAGAATTTGGATGTCCATGGCTGTGTGGTTCAACTGTGACAGGGCGAAAGGTTGATTATTTCATTTCATGCTATTTTGCGTCGCTCTTTTTTTTTTCTGAATCTTTTCTTTTCTTGGGCGAGTATAGCTTAATTATGGGCATTGTTGTTGCGGACTGCCTGCATACGTCTTACCAGTACGTGACGCGTTGATTTGTTCACGGGCCACGGAACGATGACGTCGTGATTTTTTGAAAGGCGACCTAAAACCGCATAACGCATGCTAGCTGACAAACAAGTTTGCAGTAGGTACGGTACTTAGTTGCCTAGGAGGTAAACACGATATAGAGGTGACTTTTAATGATTGGATAAAACAAGAAAATGACGCAAGAATTTTTGAGCAGTTGAAATTAATAAAAAAAAAAATTTATACAGGAAGAAAAAAACACTTACATTTAGTTTTATAATAGTTTTATCCTTCGTTCTAATTGTCGATGTTGCCGGAACGCAGCTAGACTGGCGCGTTACCGCTAGAACATCGCGGCCTTTCATCGAGCTTTTTTGGACCCCGAAATTTGGTCTCAAAGCGAGCTCGCGATGGAGAAAACATGCCCTAATCTGTTCGATTTTACGACCTATACAAAGCAAAACATCTGCGACAACACGTTAGACGATGCGCAGCTGGTGACACGGTGTCCGCTTGACAAAGGGAGATTCATCGACGCGTCCACCCCCCCCCCCCCCCCCCCCCCCCCCCCCCCCCCCCCCCCCCCCCCCCCCCACCCCCCCCCCCCCCCCCCCGCGTTATTCCGCCGGCCAACTCGACCAGCTTCCAGCAGAACTTCTCATCCAAGTCCTGCTGTACATTGACCTTCCGTCGCTGACTCGTTTCCGCCGCGTCAACCGCCGCGCGATGGCACTCGTCGACTCGATCCCCCAGTACGACGCCATCGTCAAGCATTGCCCTAACATCATCCGCGCCATTCTCAGCATCCAGGCAGACGCATTTGACTGCGATGTACTGTACACAACTCTCAGCACAACCCGATGCTCCACGTGCGAGCGCTTTGGTGATCATCTCTACCTCATTGACTGCCGTAGAGTCTGCTACTTCTGCTTCACCCGGCGGCTGGAATACTTTCCCCTCACAATCGGCCGCGCATCGAGTTTCTTCACTCCCGACGGGACGCAGCAGCGCAGTGCCATCACCAGCCGCCAACGCTTACGTACGGCGAATCCCCCAAGCATCCTGAGCCTGCCCGGGCGGTACTGTACCGCCTGGACCAGTGAAGGGGGCAATTTGGTGCGAAAGCGGCTTCAACTCTTCGACCGGCAGGCAGTGATTCAGGACCTGACGGGTTCTGGTCTTCCAAAGCTAGACAAGACCACTAGGGAACCTCAGCGGTTCATGGCCATCATCACCGCACCGTATCTGTTTGATTCTGGCCGGCAGGCCGACTGGGGATGTTTCTGCCTTGGCTGTAAGGAGGAGAAGGAGGAGAAATCGAAGCATTTCAGGATCAAATACACAAGAGAAGAGGTGTCGGAGCACATTGCGAAGTATGGACCGGTGAGAGAGATGCCAAGAATACCCGGTAGGTTCATGCATGTCACTCAAATCTGACAGGGAGATCAATCTCATCTTCACCCCGTGGGCGGGATTAATCTCGTTAGAATTCTGCACTTAGCCTCCAAGAAAAGCGCCTTTGATGTTATCCCTTATAGTCTAGATACACTCGCCGGCGCTCGCCCAACCCGCAGACAGACCGTCACTAACGTGTCGCCATCACACATCCTCAGCGGTGCATCTCGTCTTTCCCCTCCTTCACCATGTGCTTGCTACACATATGTACAGAGTCGGGCAGGTCCTACTTTGTCACCGGACTACATTTGACGTTTGTGCCCAGACGCGCCGCACACTGCTTGAACTCCTCCGCTTCTTGCACCCGCAGGTATATTTGCGGTAGATCTGGACGCACATAGTGTCTAGAGTGCTGTGTCGCGTGATGTTGTGACTCTGCGGCGTAACAAGCCTCAGGTGCGTCTCGCTAATTGGGCCTGAGTCGAGACGCCAAGGTCAGTATCTACATCCCGAGATCATAAGGGTCCGATGCCGTTCAGTAATGAGGGACTTCAACGCACCTGTGTATTCGGAGACACTGGCACACGGTTTGGGGGTAGTAGGGCCGGTATATGGGGGGTATCGACTGGGTACTCGCTCTTCAAGGTCGCCGTCGCTCACTGGTATGATGCTCCTGCCTGGGAGCGTCTCAATCTCCCTGCTACTTATATATTTCATTTGCTACATATAGATCTCTTATTTTGAGCAGGGAACTGCGCTCAGATAGTGCGCGGCAATAATGTCATGCGGTGGCACTTGATTTCTTGCATCTTCTCCACATATACCGGTCCTGGTGTGGAAGATCAAGACCCTTAGTGGACAACATGCACCTGCTCCCTGGTAGTAGCACCAGATGTGCGCGGCTATGCAAGGCGCACTAGGGCGCGAAGATTACCCAGCGCGGTTAAGGTTACTTGATACAATTCCATTGGCTAGCAGATGTTTGACCCTTGTGCTGGCTCTGGGTCCTTGGGAAGGGAGACCTGCATAGTGCTTACAGCGGCCAACGCACGCACCTCACCTTAGGCGGCACGTAGGACAAGCTGACTGGCTACAACTCCTGGGAGATGCAGGCCCGCCATCAGAAACCAACTTCCACAGCGCGTATACTCACACTTCTCCGTCCCAAAGTCCATTCCGCCAGCTGGAGCACGGCATCGCTGAGCCCCTTAGGCAATTTTATTGTCTCGCGCTCCAGGCCCTCCCAGGCTCTTATCTTCCAGCTCGGCGCACCATCCAGTTCTCAACAGCTCCTGTCCGATCACGCCTTCTCAAGTAGTCATGCTGCGCAGCCGCTATTTGCATCCAGAGCACCTCCTTACCGATCCGCAGCCATCTCCTATCGCCTCAACACCGCTTCTCCGCAATGACTGCCCCTCAAGAAAGGAACACCAACGTCCGGCTTCTCGCATGTCTCATCGACGATGACGACACGAGCGATAGCGACTACCGCTTCCTCGTCGACGGGCAACATGTGAAGTACATATCCACAGCGCCAGGCACGTTTCGCGGGGCCGAGGACGACCGTACTTTCGAGCCCATCCTGCTTGGCGAGCTCCTCCCACCATTTCCAACTGGAGATTGGAACCACGGCTACGTAGCTATGGACCCCGAGACGGGGAAGGCTACCTTCGTCAGGACCGAGACAGTACAACTTGCCGGGGTAAAGAACTGTTGGCATCCCGTGAAGCTAAACGAGCTGGAATTCACGCGACAAAAGCGAGTGAGGCAACGAGTCCACGTCTCAACGCATCCCGAAGTTAAAGGCGGCAAACCCGTGCTCATCAAACTCGCGGTCTGGCCCTGGGAAATCCCCTCCATTGAGATTGAGACGGCCGCCTATCAATGGATCAGTGACAGCGGAGTCGGCCCTAATTTTCTGGGCCATCTCACCGAGGGCAAAGATGGGCGCGTGGTTGGCTTCGTCGCTGAGTGGGTGGAAGGCGCGAGAGCCGCTGGGCCAGCGGACATCGACGACTGCGAGAAGGCTTTGGGCCGGTTGCATGAGCTCGGTATCAAGCTTGGCGATATCAACAAACATAACTTTCTTGTGCGGGATGGGCATGACGTGGTTCTGGTAGACTTTGAGACGGCGAAGCGAGACTGTTCGCCTCTGGAACTCGAGGACGAGATGAGCGCCCTCAAGAGCAGCATTGAAAGCACGAGTTTCCGGGGCGGGGTGGAACCCGCTTATGAATGACAGAACCAGGACATGCAAACCGGCATTAGCTTGGGGGTTAGCGGGAGGTTAGCTGCACCGTCGTATCCATCTACCAATGGGCTACGCACCACAACCCGAACAGCTTTGCCCCTGAGCGTTGGCTGCCACAGAGCCATCATCTTTATGACGGCCGCTACATTAACCACAACAAGACTGCATTCAAGCCCTTCGCGGCAGGCCCTCGGGACTGCACCGGGAAGAACCTGGCCTATTCGGAGATGCGCTCGGTTACCTCTCGGCTGCTTTGGAACTTTGACCTTGCCCTTGTTTTGGGACAGGACGATTAGATAAATAGACAGAAGATGTTCGGGCTGATCGAGAAGGATGGGCTGAGAGTTAAGTTGAAGCCAGTGGTGCGCCCGTAGTTGTCCAGGAGGGGATTCGCTGTCAGTCTGAACTTCCCAAACGATACGTTGGAGGGTAGGGTCAGTTGTGTTTGGCGTTATACCTATCATACCATTTCTTTAGTCTTTTAGTAAGGTAATCTTGGTATAAACCTCAATACAAACTCCTGGTACTAAATGCAAGGCTGTTACGGCTACCATTTCGTCTATGGAGAAAAGGATTTTTACCTGATTAGCAAATCACTGTGTGAAAAGAACCGTGGTGGCCTCTCGACATTGCTTGGATACAGTCACCTGAAAGCTCCAGCTAAGTTAATCTTTCCTAGTGGATTCCAAGAACGGGTGTCAGGGACTGCGAACGACCGTGCATGTGATGTTCCTTATCCCTCTTAAAGACAGTCCACCACTAAGATAACATGGTAAATGGACGACTGAGCAAGTATCTTCGTCACATGATGTTTATCATTCTAGCTTTTAAAGTATCAAACAGCACAGGGGATATAGAAGCTGCCACTTGGTGCTGACTGTCAGTAATCGCCAAGGCTACCTGAAAGTATGTGTGGATGCACCGCAACAGGGAGTGTCCTGGTAGACCAAGTCAACAAAGCTACCAGTTTCTGTTTCAAGTTGGCCGCTCCGCGAGCGGGAAGATATCCCAGGAAAGCCGGGGTCAAATAGGCTGCCCTGAGAGATGGGACGAGATCTGGAACAAGACGGCTGAGGGTAGCCATGTATCGTTAGGTTTGTATAGCTGCTCATTTCAATAGAATATCACATACGACCATACCCACTGGAATATACGGGATCCCGTCCGCTCTCCCCTAGTCAAACCAGTGAGGGCAGTCTTGACTGCGAGAGAGCGATGGGAGCCGTTCGACCTACATCCCCAGCCAATAGATGCCCACCATTTCGCGCCCCGCCCCACCCCTGTCCAGAATCCATGAATAAATGCCCCTGGCCGCCACCGATTCCTCGCCGTCATGAGAACGGTTGCCCGTTTTCTGGCCATGCGCGATCATGGCCATAGGACGCTCGATGTCCTCCAGAGAATGGGAGGGGGACCTGCGTCTCGCCGCCCTTTTTCTGAGGATGGCGAGAGCCCGTCACCCTCTTCTTTTCTCGTTCGCAGCCCATTGCCGATTGTTTTGCTTCCACCAGCCATCAGCCATTAGCAAGCAGTGCAATGGAGATTCAATGCACGGATTTTCCCATCTTAACGACGCGGCCTGTCCAGTCCTTTAAGGACTCGCAACTCGGGGAACGGGTCGCGCAGTTTGCTTCGAAGTATGCCTCGGCTTTGACCTCAAATAAGCCGTTGCGGGAGAAGCCACGCGCGGATTGTGACAAGTATCGCGATTCACAGGAGCAAGTAATGAAACATTGGAGAGGGTAAGCGAGTCTTATTTTCGCCTATTTTGATATAGCAGGCTTTTGCACTACCCAGGTTTGCTTTTGTTCCTACAGTTCAACTTGCTAATTCTAGGATATTCTTTGACGAACAGATTTTTCCATGATGTCGTGCACAAGCTTCAGCCGGACGTTGATCCGGACGAGATCTGGCTTGATCTGTGTCGGGGAGGCCTCCCAGCATGCAAAGCGATGGATTACTGCAAATGGTTCCTCGAAGACTATATTGCCCAATCCGCGCGAGAAGTTTGGTCCGACGAGTCCGACGACATGGATATCGAACGGTCGATAAAAAGGAATCTAAGCGTTTCGGCTATATGGAGAACTTTAGTAACAGCGGTCGATAACACGATCCTTTATCGGAAAAGGCAAACCGTCGACGGCGAAGAGGCGCATCGATGGACCCTCATGTATTCTGATAGCCAGAAGAAGCGGGGATCGGGACCAGTAGCCGATATTTCGAATGTGAGTTCCATATGGGGTTTGAAGTTTGTCATATGCTTCCATTCGCCAGTATTAACGCAGGCCTTGACCAGTGGATAAAAACGGATTTGACTGTTGAGTACGATCTCGTTCAGGAGCAAACATTCAAGAAGGTCGGGGCGACTTCTGTGGATGCCCTCGTCCTATTGAGGGCGCTGTGGGTGAGCGCAGAACACATTCCTTGTAGCCGCCAGGATCGAGTCGACTTCCACAAGGCATTCCTCGTGATGCGCACAGGCGGTTTTCGCCCTGGCTGTGTTGTAAAACTAAAATACAAGCAAGTCGAGGTGGACCTAGTTCGACACCCAGGGTTGCCAGCCAGTACGAAGATGGTTCCTCGCGTAAATATCACGATTTTACAAAACAAAAGGAGACGAAGTCAAGCTGGCAAATCGCAGGACGAGAAGTGGGTAGATCCAGCCCCTTGTTACGTTTTTATCGCTTCTCAAAAATGCTAACTACTTGCACACTATAATTTAGGGTTGAATTCCCAGTGTTTCCTGCAAAAGATCCCTTGGTCTGCCTCTCAACACTGTTAATTACACAGGCAATTTACGACCAAGCTTTTGCCACCTCAACGACTTCCCTCGATGACCTAACACGACCCAGGAACGATCATTACGTCAAAATGCGCTGGAAGAAGGAGATGCTGGATCGGGAAATAATTCAGATAGATTATGCCACCTTTCTCAGGGGGTTTCACCGTTTGGTTCTTGTGGCTGGTGCTCGCGAAAAAATAAGGCCGTATGCATTGCGAGTCGGTGCAGGCGCCGACCTCGACAGTAAGTGCTACTCCATCCGGGTCTGGATTTGGATCGCTGTACGAACCAATGCTGACTGAAATTTTAGAGGCTCTCACCTCTGCCCAGCGAAACTATGTGCTATCAAACTCTACCTCGATATTCGAAAAAAACTATCAGCCAAGGGCCGTAAGCTTTGACCTGATGAAGATCACATTCGGGGACCATGCTGGAGGTGACGAGACCGAGGAACTGTTGAAGCTTACGCACAACATGTCCTTCACGTGGAACAAAAATGCACCGATATACCCTACCCAGGAAGATGTCGCTTCCTTCGAACAGAAGCCCCGCATACGCGCTTACCGTGCCGAGTATGCCAGGCTCAAAGTTGATCCCTCGCCAGAGGCCCAAAAGCAGGCAAACCGTGTGCAGTCGCGTATAAGCAAATCGATAGACATATTGTGCAAGCTGAGAGTAGCGCGGAGGAGAAAGGAATTCTGGGAGGATTCAGACGGACGCAACGCAGATGGAAAAAGAACAGACGATATGCCAAATCAACACATCAACCCGCGGAAAGCACGGCATCAAGATTCAATGACAGCCGCCACGCAGATTGGACAAATACTGTGCCAAGATGAAGTCGGATCCACAGAGTTCAGCAATTCGCTGCTCAACTTTCTCCGCTGTGAAGACGATAGCATTGCGACACTTTGTGAGGGGCTCGAGTCACCACAGGCACCAATGCCTACCTGTCTCCTATGCAAAACCACTTTTACAGACAGGAGAAACATGATACGACACAACGTCAACAAGCATCAAGCTCAATTTGAGAAGCCCTTCGACTGTCCCAGCTGCAAAAATCCTTTTACCATCCAAGGTGCTGACGACTGGTATCAGCATGTCTTTTATTTTCACGGCAAGCAGAACGCTGCAAGATGGCCTCTTGTGAAGAAAGAAGCCGACACGGCCTCGACGCTACTCACATGTGACCGACTAGCTGGTTCAAAACATATCTGTTGCTTATGTGGCCATGATTACAACTCGAAGAAGAATTTGACACGGCACAATTTGGAAACGCACCATCGGGAAGGACGGTTTGACGAACTTTTCGACTGTCCTGCATGCAGCATTATCAACAATGAAAAAAGGGAAATAAAGAATGCCGCAGAGTGGAGCAGCCACGTCGCAAGGGTTCACGGCGAGCACAACGCCCCGGCGCTGCCAAAAACCAATATTAGCTTCAAACGGAACCGGGATGGGGGCAAAAAGAGTGACAACAAACCAGAGTTAGAGGGGAAAGGTGCGAACCACGACGTACAAACGGTGGTCCCTAAAAAGAAAAGGCGACCCGATAAGGGCCAATTGGAAATATACAAAGGCAAAAAGGCCTTGTGCCTTCTTTGCGGATGGATAACGGCTCCTGGACGGTTCTTCTCCACGCATCTTGGCAAAAAGCACGGAAAGCAGTTTGAGTCACCATTTTCTTGCCCAAGATGTTTGGAGTCGGGTCGCGAAGTGCGCATTTCTTGCCGGTTTGGTTGGACGTGTCACGTGTCCAAGGAGCACGGTGGGGACAACGGCGCTATGCTTGTTGATGCTGGTGAAAGCAACAACGGAGTCGGCCGCTGTGTGAAGTCGGATGTTGAGATGCCCAAACAGGTTGAGGCTGTCTCGGGTGGCAAGGGAGCTTTGATTGAGCCAGGCATCCCGGATACCTTTATTGATGCCATTCTTTGATACATTTGGCCTGCCATCACACAATTTTTAAATCAGCTTTGAATGGTTTAGGGCCGTTTTTTCAAACTACTTACATGTACGGGCCCAATTTTGGTCTGATTGCGAACCATTCCTCACATTCAACGTACAAGCAACTTTACATCTTGCTCCAGATATTTTTATTGCAACTATTTTAACAGAAGGTTATCACCCATGGTTACCACTTTCCTCCCATTTGCTACACCCATGCAAAAGTACTTAAATTGGCATGGGAGCCCGCCATGCGCAGTCCAAGGATTATTCTACTCACGCAATGATATGAGCCCTCCGATAATGGCAAATGAATGCTACAGATTGGCGTGCCGGATTTACTGCCAGCCGTGGCCAACACCACCTTACGTGATACAGGACAGGGCTCGGTTTTAGGTACTCGCACGCGTTTGGCACTTCGTGCCTTCTTCACCTCCTTTTTGCCTTAGCTTAGATATTCGAACAGAATCACCCTATATTGTAGCCTTATCTCTTTGGATGCGCCATTCGTGAAAATGACCGCGTAGTTACAAGAATTTTACCGAATTGACATTAGGAGGAGGTAATGGTGGATACCAGAGCGCTCGTAAATTGGATGCTCTGCCTCATCATCTCCCGATAAAATGATTGGGTAACTTGAATGCAGCTGCATAATCCGAAATGACCTGCGTTAAGGATTTTGGTGTCGGTGGCATTGGGGCTTCGCTTGAGCCATGCATCACGGGTACTGTCATAAATCCGTTTCTTGGGGATGTCTAAGTAATACGGCGCGCCGTTGATTCTACTATCAGAACCTAATTTCATGTGCAAGGTGTTCATCACATGCCCAATAAATTAATATATCCAATTCTCGAACGTTGTTGCTATCAGTGATCCCCCGCCACGCCCTTACAATAACTGCATGCTGCATCCTCAACTCATTACCGTTGCTGTGTGGGGGTAAAGCTCTCGCCCTGAAGCTGCTTTTGTCATGGGTGACATTGCAAACCCAACAGCGAGTGTGCACCACTGAAGGACGGTGGAATCCAGTTTAGGCATGCAGGCACAGGCGGCTGCCCATACAGTTTTTGTACTGTGCGTTGTGAGCTATCGCGGGGACCTCAAACAGTAAATAACGCCAGCCAGCCTGTAGTAGGTTACAAACAAACGATGGGGCATACCCAACGGTCACCAATCGAATAGGACCGCCCGGGTGAGCAGAGGGTGAGCAGCCTGAGCAGAGGGTGAGCAGCCTGAGCAGAGGGTGAGCAGCCTGAGCAGAGGGTGAGCAGCCTGAGTGGGGGAGCAGACGGGCAAAGGGCGCGCAGGCATAGTAGGAGGCCCCGATCCTGGTTCCAGGTCACGAAACGTAGATGGTTGCGGTCAAGCCAAACTTCGGGCGGGCTCCATGTTCACGACCTCTACGTAAGTGTTTGTGAATTCATGCCCGAAATGCTTGCGTCTGGAGGGTGGCCGTCATTTGTGACCTGGTGAGGGGAAGTGGTGCCATTTCGAGAGCAGTAGGTGTGTCTGGCCGACGTCGCCATTGGACTGGAATTCTAGACTACCACCCTCCAAATGCGCCTGACAGACTCTTATGCCAACACCACACTCCCGCATGGATGCAGCAAAACACGAGCAATTAATTTTTAACCTCTCCACGGCGCTGTGGAATGATATTAGTTTTTTTATTTGTTGAAACTCGTGGGGAATCTTGATTGGAGACACAGATAGTGGGGAGCATAATCTTTCTCCATTCATTGCCGCCAATAGCCTTGACTGCTGTTGCACACACAACACATATCCGGATGGCCGCATCCCGCCTAAATAGGCAGATTACAGGAACTGTGTTGGCATCATGAAGTTGCAACAGAAACTACCCAATCGTTCTATCTTATAGCCCCATTCAGCGTCGATCTCGCTTGATTTAGCAAGCCAACTCCATCTTATCTAAATGCTGGCGTGCTTGCCTCATCGCCAACATGCATCTTTGGGGCTGGCGTGTCCAACTTGAATGACCAATGGACTGCTTTAGCCCCGGTCGTAGATGTTGATTCTCTATCTTCGTTTTTTTCGAAGCCAAGTGTCGAAGAGCAGCAAGGTTTCCTATATAAGGGACTGACCTGTCATACACTAAGGCGCAGCTTTTAAGGGACAAAATTCTGCGGGCATATAAACCTCAAATTTGAGAATACACTCAGTTTACTCCGGTACATATATTACTGTATTATTGTCGAAGATATTAGTTCACTTGCCGTCGTCATGAGTTCACCAGCTGTCCCGGCAAATCTCACTCATTATCATCAGCCCGAAACTCTTCTACAGCAGCTTATTTCCTCTATTAACAAAATTTCCCAGGATGAGAGCTTTCAGCAGCTACAGATCATCCTCAAAGACCATGGGATTGTTCAAGAGAAGCTCCGCGCCACAGACACTGCGTATAGAAAAAATTTGGAGGAGCTGGCTAAACTGACTGCGGAACAAAAAGCCGAAAAGGAACGATTGACGAAGAAGATTTTGGAGCAGAACGCGGAGACCAACAAGGCCTTGGAGGACAAAATGACAGTCCATAGAAAATTTGAGGCACAGAAAACCATAAACGCGGACTTGGAATCAACGATTAAATCACTCGAGCAGGAGCTAAGCCGAGTGGTTGCACACAGCAAGAAGCATGAAGAATCCGTTGACAAACACAAGACCATCCTTGAGAAGCAAAAGGAGCAGATAGCAGCCGCAAAAAAAGAAGTCGCTACAGCAACGAACAAGTTGAAGATGGCTAGCGACCAACTGGTCGTAAAGTCCGACGCCCTGAAAGAAACGAAAAGAAAACTAGAGTTGTTTCAATCCTACACGGTGAAACTAACGCCACTTGAACGTGAACGAGGTTATATGTAGGTTTTGTTCAGAATCTGTTAAATATTAAATGACCGAATTCTAACGCTTTTGAACCAGCCCTGAGATGCTTGCCTCTCTGTTTAAAGATGCATCGACACTGTTCGAGGAGTTTCTGGGCATTGACTTTGACATAGACTGCCTACAGGAGTTGAGATCCTGGGAACGCGTTAGGGATCATGCAGCCACACAACATTCGTTCCCACTCCCGGCCTCAAATTCGGCCCCTGCAAAGAAAATGAGGGTCAATATGGGCTTGTCCATCTATTCCAGGGCACTGGCTAAACATGTCTTTCGGTCAAACTACCTCTTCCCTGATGCTGAGGAAGTATTAGAAGCTTTGCATGCGAAAGACACCCTCCAAGGCACGCTTGTTCGGGCTGTGCTACTTCAAGTGTTGCCCGGTATGCAAAAGAAGCGTCAAGGTACTTTTGCCAAAATTGTCGTCGATGAAGTGTGCGAGGTTGTGACTGGCTTGATGTCGGGCGACCTCCAAAAGAAGTTCAGAGGGCGCCTTGAGCAACTTACAATCACGCTGTGCGGCAATTGGGAGGCTGTACAAAGGGTTCACGAAAGAATTCGGCCTTCCTTTGCCTTATCGGAAGATGATTGGAAGATATTACCGGTTTGGTCAGATTCAGCTCCAATACCGAATAGTGCCCCACGGCGATCCAGAGAGGATAAGGATGGTCAGTCAGGACAACAGGACCCAAATCTGTCGACCATTTCAACGGACGATATAGCCAGGGTTGTGTGGCCAGCTTTCCTTGCTACCGACGAAGAAGGCACATCGGAACTAATCTCTTTCGGGTATGTGATATCACGTGACGACGTCCAGAGGGCCGCGAATGAGGACATGCCGAAAAGGGCCATGCGGAAAGCAAAACGCGACGGCGACCCCGGAGGAGAGAGAAGGCGACGAGATTCAGCTGTTTTTGTTTCCCATGGACCTTCCGATTTGCCAAAAATCGTATAGGCTTCGCAGTTGGCCAGAGACAGGACAAGGTTGATGGGGGTCGGTCAATAGCGGCAAAACTGAATTGTATTTCGTTCTTTGTAATGATCCTCTTCCTACTCCAGATTGATATTTAACACACTTTCGACGTCCGAAGTTGGAGCAAGTGAAAGTAGTTGATCGATTTGTAAAATCAGCAGGCGAAACTATAAGAATTGAAACTATCACAGGATGTCTTGCCGTGGTCTGGCGTGCTTTCTTCGTGCGAAAAGTACCAAACATAACGATCGACTAGAGTGATGTATCAAAAAAGCTGACACTAGCCAATCCAACAGAGTGAATGTCCGCAACCGATTAACTGCCTTTAACGGATGTGCCTTTGAGCACATCAAATGCGGCCCTGAAGCTCGCGATGTCCTGTGCGAGCCTCTCCCTCTCTATCCTCACAAGGCTACTTTCACCAGCGATCTGCTCCAATTGAGCCTCTCCTAGACCATGCACGAACTTGGAGTTGAAAACGTTCAACGGACCGCTTTCAGCGTAAAGCAAATCGTGGTGTACGACGTGTAAGGGTATGTTGTCAATAAAGCGCTTCATGGAAACCTTGTAGTAGCTTTCGAGGACGTCGTGAATATATTCCTGCATATTTTCGGCATTGCTCTGATTGTAAGTTGCTATGCTTTGGAGTTGGTCCTCGGTAAGCGTGTGGGTGATCTTTTCCGAATGCCATTCTCCCAAACTTTCGGATGCCACGCCGGCGACTTTTCTGATATTGGAAACAAGTCGGCTTCCTTGGTTCTTTGATAGGTTGTCGTTGAAGTAATCGTTCAACGTCCATGGGGGGGCACCCACGCTCCATTTTCAGCAGGAGCTTTGCGTGCTCTTCAGCACTAGCAAAGGAAATACCAACGTGATCACGAATGAAGATTTCACACAGCTCTTCTTCGACTTGGGAGTCCGGGCAGATTGCCTTGATAGCATCTTTGAGAAAGCTTTCAACCAGACGGCTGGCAATCCAAATATACATTTTCGTGAGTGCTTGCCAATTTTTGGACTGCTCCATGAATACAGTTGCAAGTAGCGATCCGTTGAACTGGCCAGGTGAGCAGTGTTAGCTTAGTGCCGACTATTTGTAGGATAGCAACAGGTAGGTGTTGGCTTGCCGTGCCTAGTTCAGAACTCCGGCTGTTGGTGTAAACTTTGCGGATATACTCCATGATGCTTTCGTCACTCTCGAACGAGTTTTCCACTGCACCGAAGGCGCTATTTAGAGGATTGCAGTCGTTTGATGCAGAGAGTTCATTGACGATCGGAAACACCTTTGATAATTCGATAGAAGGATTAATTGGATTGTTGCTTTCAGACGTGAGACGCCCAGGCTCATCGACCAAGACTTTCTTCCCCTTTTTCTTTGGCAATACAATCGGCCCAGAATTCTTCCTATTGGTGAATGCTCGAGTGTGGCCGTATGCACATATCCCAGCTGAAAACTGCTCGTCGAGCTCCACAATGCGAGTGATGAGCCTGTGAGACTCCTTGCTAAAAAATTCGACATGCTGTGTGTAGTTGCCATTCAGTGCGTCACGAGTGATGGACTGAAATTGGTCGCACAAGCTACCTAGATAGGCTCGCTGTGATTTGGAGTCAGATCTCGGGGGCCCCATGGCACGCTCCTTATCTGACAGCGTCCGCAGCTCTTCTTCGACTTCGGACCTAAGCTTTTTAAATTCGCTTTTGACCAGATCGGCCAGAAGGGCGCGAACTTGGGCTTTGAGCGCTTCGGTTCCCGTCTTGCCGGTCCGCTTCAAGTCCGACCATGGCTCCGCAGAGAAGAAAGCTGTTTCTTTTCTTTGGCCTTCCTCCAATGTCATGCCAGCGTCGTCTGGACCACGGTTTTTGACGATGTAGTAGCCCAATGTCAATTCACCTCTTTTACCTTTAACGTGGTCAATTGCAATCTGCTTTATGGTAGTTTCGATCGCAAGGTCTGGCTTGGTCAAGACGGCCATGGTCCCCTTCATGTTAGGGTCGAACTTCTTGGCTAGCCTCAAGATCTCCTGGGTTGCTGGGTCGATGTTGGCTGGAACTATGGCGAGGATACTGGCATGTCACGTCGTTTCAGTCTGTATTAGCGAGCGCATGACTGGATTGCAAGAAGACATGTGGCTGGTGACATACATGGTTCTAAAATCTTTCATATAGGTCATTACCATGTTTCTAACCAGGACAATGTCGCTTTCAGTAGTTAGGCCTGGCCCGAATGCTGGGTAGTCAGAATAATCTCGCTCGGGCTTAGGTTTTTGGGACGGATGACTACGACGGGTAGACCCACCAAGCGTTTCTGTGCGGAATATGCCAGGCACGTCGATTACGGTAAAGTGCTCTTGCTATGCCCCATTAGCATGTGGTACCTGCATAACAGTTGCGCAACAGTGATGGAAAACTTACTTTGGGACTGGAGATTTCGACCTTCAGCAGATGTTGGCTGAAAGCATTCCCAGGATCGAGCTCGCCCGGACCACGCCGACCTGAGCTAATACCAAGCTCTTGATTGACGTCTCTGAAAACTTCGCCGAGCTTAACGTTATCCATCTCCACCGATGTGTTCCAAGTGCGAGAAAAGCGCTTAAGCCTGGCAACCTCATCCTGGTTTGCATCCTCGTGGGGGACGATGGTCACAGTGACGGATTCAAAATCTTCACGGCGGCAGGTAATTTGAGTTGCGTAGCGAGTGCACAACTCTGCATCCCGTGGGAATGCGAAGCCAGTGATGCCCTCAAGGACAGAGCTTTTGCCGGAGCTTTGGTCACCGACGACGACAAGCTATGTACGAGCCAAGACTATCGTCAGAAATCATGAAAACAGCAGCGAATGTGTATGGTACAATTAGGCGGAATAGGAGTTATACCTGTGGAAGGGAAATCCGGCTGCCGATGAGTTCGCGCAGTTTATCGACTTTGTCCAATGTGGCCGAATTCCCACGCTCGCCGAATCCGCCATTAACGCCATTGAAAAAGCCAGAATTCATATCGCGCAAAGGAGTAAAATATAGCTGCTCAGGCTGGATATTGGAAAAGCTATGGTCTTCCAGGCTTTGAAGGGATAGGGCTCGAGATAATGGGCTGAGACAAAAAGCTGAAAGTAATATGACAAAAGAAAATGAGAGAAAATTGCCCAGATTTACAAGTTTAGCGGAAGCTGATCTCAGTAAAGACCATGTCGATAGGCCCTGCTGAAACAGTGCCTTGCTGCTCTATAGTGAAGGCAATCTAATCAGAAAGTGTCTAAGAGGTGTCCGCATGCGCCGAATTCCTGTAAGCTTTCCAGCAAAATCATCCCACGGAATCCATTTCTTCTTCTCGGGTAACTTTCCAGATATCAAAGCTGATTTGTTGGATGATTTACTCTGAAGGCCAATGCAGATGGGCCACGCAGCTGCTTATCTCAATCACGCAGACAGCAACCAATCCTCGCGTTCAGCTACAACATGGTGAGTCATCGATCCGTGTATCTATGCCCTTTTGGTAATATTCAGTGTTATCAAGGCTCTTCGTTGGCGGGTACCGGTCCCAGCGCAAAAGGACGATTTCGTGTTTTAATAAGATCTATGACTCTGGCATCATCCCATGGCATTTCCCGGAGTCAACAGTCAACCACAGCAACTGTCAATTTCTTGTGGATTCATTGTTCCCAAATAGCTTTGTTAGCTGACTATCGATATGCAAGGTCGTCTGTGTACCCGTCCAAGGCCAATATCTTCATCAAGGGGTTGTCAAACTACTTTGCTAAATTTCTCAATAGTTGTAACTACGAAGCGCGGACAAAGGCATGTTCTGTAGTCCGGAATTATGCAATATCGTGCTGCCAGGTAGCCTATATGAGAATCCTGCACAAGAGGAGGCAAACTTCGTGTATCAGTTACTTAAGATTATTAATGCTGATCTTTTCCAAGCCGGCAATAGTAAAACAGTGGCTGAATGTTCACAATCAGCTCGTGTAACTCCTATGCAAACCTGGCCGCTTACCATGCGAGCCCCAGCCTTTAAGTGCAGTCCGTCACGTCGTACATCTCATCACCAATTGTAACCATATCTACTTATCTTAATCCCGCAATTGTGCTTATGTAGTCGGCCAGGATAATAAACAAGACGAAGGAGTGACAAATGCTTGGTAGTGGACAACGTAAGTATTTGTTTAACGGAGGACATATATTTATTTTCCCATATGCACCGCTTGTTAAATTTCCTGGCTGGAATGTTATTGATGTACCCTGTACAATAAGCTTTTCTACTGGTTACCAAGGGAGCCACGCGCATCCTGGATGTCTTCTTTATTTTTCTGGCTGTGACCGTATACGCAGTTCAGGAGCAATCACGTCACTATCACCTCACATTAGCGGTGGCTGCACTGCGGGAGGCCTCCCGTATACAACCTTGATTGGAGACAAAAAAGGCATTGCAGATTCCTATCCCTCTGCATGTCTAACTTCAGAGGCCTCAAGAAATTCCCAATAGTGCTCAGATATAGCGTTGGCGCAAAAAATGGCTGCATTCCACTGGGCTTTCCGGTCGAAAAAATATTCCACGAGCTAGTGTTACAACTGACCAGCACTAAAACACGGTTTGAAGAAAAAGAGCCCGAAAGGCTTCCCCAAATGAATACTCCCAGGTCGGAGCATTGCCCAAATCCTGCAGATCCGCGGATCTAACCCATGTCGTCCTGCAACCTCATCGACCTTGCCAGTCTTCCTAGGGTTGACAACCTCCCTAACATCTTTTAATTTTGAACGCATTGGAAATTTCTCAATCCACGTTACTAGAGCCTTGTTGGGACCTGTCCGTTAAAGTCAGGGCCAGAAAAGCCATCTTCTCTTAACCCGGTCAAGGCGGTGGGTGACACCAGTGTTGGTTTGGTAAACTGAGTGACCTCATCCCTGTGTCACTGTCCAAATTGCGGCACTAGCCAATACCAAGTTGTGGCAGCCAAGCCCAGGTGTAGTGAGGCATTTCAAGATACCTGTCGAGGGCGACAAACATAATCGCAAACATCTATGGGAAATTCCATCTGCCATCATTGCTTTGGCCCATCTAGCTGGATCACTTCATAAGTCCCTTTCGGTTGTCAAAGTTTTACGTGCTTATCTTGTTCTCGTTTTGATTTCTTCTTTTCGCCATCCCTTTTCCACTACTTAAAATCCCTATTCGACCTAGTTGTATACCTATCATTTTTCCACACCACTTTGATCCCTTTGGAGATCATGGCGTTCAATATTTACATCCTCCCTCACATGTCTGAAACAGTCCTTGGGGATGATGCCTTCGCTCGACCATCGAGCAAGCCCTTCGTCCATACGTCTGCGAGTTTGAATATGTGTATATGTAACCCGATTTCCATTCCATGTAGCCTGGTAGATTGACTCCTGTCATCGCATCCTCCAAATTCGTTTTCCTCGCGATCTTTCAGAGCAATGCATATGTGCGGACTCTTTTTGGCGTGTTTCGGGAAAAAGAAGCCGCGAGGCCAGTTTATCGTTGGTTTGCCTGTTCTCGTCGTTCCAATGCACTTTGATCCCTCCTATTCATGTCTACTAACGAAAGCACAGTCTGCCCCGGTCGACGCCCACAAACCGCAATTTCCCATCCCAGGCTTAAGCGAGGACCAGTTAGTTACCCCCATTCCTCAATATTATTACAGTGTTGACGAAGCATCACCTGCCTTATATATAGCTTGCGTTCGCTTCGAGATGTCGCCCACAAACGTCACCTCGCCACTCAGCATTTGCGATTGGAAATAGCAAGGGTGGCGAAGCAGCCTTTGGAGGGTCAGAAATAGCTTGGATTTACACTTGATGGTTTTCAACCTTTCTTGGATTTGGTATCAGTTCGGCGGGTTGCTGAGCGACGCGTTCTGCCTCGGCTTTAGTTATTCAGGCATTAGCAGTCAGTGTCCACGTGTTAGGGGTTAAGGCACGGCTGTTAGGTGGTTAGACCGGACTTCGCGGCTGCACGGCTTCGTTTGACCGTAAATTCTAGGGTTTGGTGTTAGCGTTCGGGGACTCGGGTTACTTATTCGGAATATGAACCAAAAAAATGTCGCAATACGTAGATTTGAGATATTGGCACTAGATGGGTTGAAATTGGGTGCTGAGCATTGAACAATGGTTGACTCGAGAACGTAAACCTATAAATATTCGTACTTTTAACTTTTATCAAGCTATAAAGGTATTGTCCGTTCAATAGAAAGAGCTGTATCAAAGTTGCACATGATGAATTCTGTGCTGTAATGTGCTTGAAACTACTATCATAATTCTAGATATGGAGAACACGATGTCCCACCATCGCAGACACCAAACTCGAGACCAGGCTCCTGAAGAGGCACAAGGCCCGGATCGCTACTTCGATCCAGCGCAGCATAATGGGAGATGGCGTGTCGGACTTCCCTTCCAAATCAGCTGAAGGCCAAATTTTGGAATCCAGAGATGAGATCATCGCGTTTTCCCTGCCGACAATGGCCTTGAATACATCCTTCGCAAAGTTTGTCCATATGTGGGGGACTACTTTTGGCTTGATAGAGTGGTGTTTCCTGCCGAACACCTGCCCATTTTTTGAGTCGATAAGATACTCTCTCGACATAGCGGGCTTCGTCGAGCTTCATGATCCCGAGGCTGTTGCATTTTTTGCAATGCTGGTTGTAGACGATGGCATTGTACCGATTATCATCAAATGCCATTATTCGAATCGCCACTAGGCCACTACCCCAGACTTTGGAGCATGCCCGATTGGAACATCTGAACTCGCCAGATACATTTGTGTCGTAATCATTGGTACATGGTCCGTCCTGCTGTGCGTTGTTTTCCCAAGCTGGACATATGTCCTTGCCGACTGCATCGACGATTTGAGGATGAAGCAACGGAAACATCAGTGACGTTGTGACTCTTTTCTGTTGTCGGCGACCGGTTCTTTTCTTCATTTTTGGTAAATAACTGACGGGTACTGAGGCAATTGATACCTGAGCAAAAGATTGATATTAAGCGATCTGATCAAGATGAAAGCGGAGATACCCGCAGGCAGCAATATCTCCAGATAACCGTCTTTGTAGTCAAGGAAGCGGTGGAACGGCTTGGAGTTTTGGGAAAGAAATGCAAATATCAAATTGAGTTTGGAGGGATGCATTTCCATTTGTATTAGACCCTAAATGTTGTGATTTTCAGCTAATTTGGTTCGCAGCGAATTGGTTAACATGTATTTGTAAGTGATATAGGTTTGTAAATTATGAAAGTTACAACTTGCAGCATGCAAGCATGGTTGTACAATCTCGTCATCGATTTAATATACAGCAAATCCTCTGCGAATAAAAGACTGGGAAGAGCAAGTGGTGCAACGTGTACAGTCCATTGATCCAAAGTAAACCGGACATTGTGCAAGCCACTGCATGCATCGCGGGTTCGTACTATGCGTCGATTCCTTGTCGATTTGCTATTCGTCCAAATGCTTACAATGCGTGTGAGTTTGCTGCAGCAAAAGAGATTGTTGTCACATCACAAACATGTAATTTGCCGCTCTCCCAAGAATACAAGGGGTGCTGGTCAGGGGGCGGATTTGGGAGGGTGACTGGCTCATTATTGCTTCTGGGCACCAAGGAACAGCCTGTCTACCTCCTTTTGTTAACGTTATGTTAAAGCTGACGGAGCAAATGATCCGAAGAAGAGCGGTGACTGTCAATCGTCGCCTGGTGAGTTTGCTATGATACTTTTGACTCCTAAATTCTGGGAGAATGTGCGCATGGCTGCTTGAGGGTGGCCCGGTCGACTGCGTAACCGGTTGCAAGGCATTAGCCCAAATGTGGCAGGAACTGGGAACACAACGATCAGCACAATTGTTGGAAGGAGCTTTGGCAAATATACTTGGGGTTCAACTGCCAGCGTAGCAGTGATGATAGCTGTGCCCGCGCATAGGACATAGGTCTTGATTCTGCCCTAGTTGAGCGTTGGCTGCAATAAACTCTGCTCTCCAGCCAGAGTGTCCTAAAAGTGATGGGCTCGTCGCCAACACAACAGGAGGAAGAGGCGGATGTGAGGATAACAGGCTCGGCCGATCATCCACTAAAGATGTCTGCTCTGGGGAGTTTGGATATGTTTCCGTCTCGATGGGAAGATTACTGTGCATTTTTCCCATCCCGTAGACGTCGCGTAGCGCCACGCACGCGGCGCAATTGCCGTTTCTCTAGAGTCAAGGATTTGGACGGCCGTGTTGTCAACCTGCTCGGACGGTTCGGGTGTGTCCAATAAAGTCCACGTTGCAACCACTTTCTACAAACCACCCAGATACGCTTGGCGCCGGGCAAATCCATGGTCTTTTTTCAAATGGAACCCGTCCTCAAGTTCGACCGTCGCCCGCTCAGCGAGCAGCAGCAGGTCGCGGCTTTGCGACAACAACACGCCAGCGGCAGCGGTGACCAGGTTACAGAAGGGCCTGGCACTGTTGGCTGCCTCCGCATTATCTTTGCGGTACCCCGAGTTGAAGCATGTGACGTTATTTTTCTTGGCGTTGGGCCGCTTGGGCTCTTCGGTCGTCTGAGTCGGCTCCGACTCGGTGATGGTGTTGGCCGTGGTCTACTTGCGGTGGTCTCTTGCTTTGTTGACAGCGTCAACAGCAAGGTGTACCCAAAGAAAAAAAACCATCGGCATTTCTAGGAGTAACCTCACAAACCAGGCACTAAGATGACCATGAGATGGTGGCTCCGTGTCAGTGAAATTATTCCAAAGCCAGAGGAATTCAAAACTTTGTGGCATTAAGATTCGGGAAGCCGACGGCCAGTACATCTGTAAACGTTGAGTTGATGCGGGCACATACAAAAGTTTCCTGGCCATGTAAGCTCACCTCAAGTCCTCGTTCCTATTGCGTACATGTCATACGACGAGCTCCTCACTCGAATCTCCGTTGCGACAGAGTGGAACAGCTTTGCAGCAAAGACAAAGGGCCTTCGCGTCTCCGCCAGCTGCGAAGGTGAGCAGAGAGAAACCTACTTGCTTGGCCTCGCGTGGCGCTATGACATCGTCCTCCAGCTAGGCTCTATTCTGGTTGATTGACTAGTCTCGTAAAGTCTTTTCATGACCTTCATCGAGGCCCTGGATTCAACAGGCGCAAGCGGGCAAGACAGAAACACTGCTTGCCAGTCACCTTTGGCAGTGGGCGTGACCGCCGCGGTCGGCACTATCCTGCTTGGTGCGCTTTTATTGTACAGCTCTAGATTCTTCCGTTGCAGTAGCATTACCTGGTCAACAGACTAGCCTAGCAACTTCTTTTCTAATTGCCGTAGCGGCAGCTTCAATTGTTATCCGGAAGAAAGCCTGGGAGAAAATCGCCATTTTTCGCTTTAATAGTATAGGCTTAGGCGCGTACTACAAATTTTGGAGAAGACTGCTAAGGCCAAGCTAAGCCAAGGAGATCTTGAGAAAGGAACGAGAAAAAAAACTATGAAAAACTTTTCCACTGTCGCTCGCGTCAGAGTCTTTCCGCTGTTATTATCAATAAAGTTCGCTTCAATATTTGTATACTCTAAAATTAATCGAAACACGCCCTTGCCACTTTACGATCATTTAACAGCTACATATTCCATTGCTCAGCCCCGCCTGTGTGATTTTGCGCGTAAACGCGAACCCAAACCATACGCGACCGCTGGAGAATATCAGACGCGTATCTGTGGCTGGCGCTGACTGAGGCGCCGCACGGCAGACGCAGCCTGCCAAACGGAGGACATACGGTTCGTAACGTAGGCCTAACATCTGCTAACAAATTATGCAGCTCTAGCCATTTCTTCAGGGCATTTCGCGCAGAATCAAATAATTAGTCACTACTCGTACAGCCCGTAACCTCTGGCAGGTCTTAAATCCGAGCCCACTGCGCTAACGGAATCCGGAATCCTGCCACACACTCTTACCTGGATTCAGGAATAGCTTGCGCCCCGTTTAATGCCAGCTTCCAGGCTTTCCGAACCTCTCAACTTCCTGGATACGGAAGGCTGGACACGCGAAACAATTCGGAAAGCAATCGTGATCAAAATTTATTAAGAACATTGCATTCTCCGGTTCATGTGAGGGTAGGTTCCTCATACATGCTCTAAAATGCGACGTTCAATTACAAAAAAACACTTATCGCGGAAGGATGCCCAGATAAGGAGAACTGTGGTTCAAAAATTGCATCAACTTGAATGCAACGGGTTCGACGTCTGGTCGTATATGAAAAAGGGCGATGACATCTTCGTTTATCACTCGGCGAATCACGCAGGGCCCCCATCGTCCACTGATTTGGTGAGATTAAAAATATTCCTGTGGTGAATGTTTGTTAACAACAGTCTAGATTGATGAAAAGCCGATGACTCTGGGATGCAATGCGAACAGTTTCGAAGCCTCAGAAAAGAATGATACCAGCGAAATGTTCCAGAACAAAACCGAGGACTCGGTGGCGGGAAGTGCTAACAACAGTTTGCCTAGTTTACGATGTGCATCCTCCACCATGAAAGATTGCATTCCGGTGAGTTTAATTCACGAAATGGGAACCGCGACTTGATCTGATATAATTATTCACAGAAGAAGATAAAGATCGTTTTTAAGAAAAACATCGAACGTGGCTAGTCTAGGCGCCAGACCTGTGGCTTCGTACCTACTTGGAAGCTCATGTATTTTAAGTTGTTAGCATAAACCTACCTGAAAAGAATATTTTTGGAGGCTATAATCTTTCCCAGTCCATACACGTAGTCTTGTTAATGCCCTCGCGTAATGTCGCTTCCGAGCTTGAGGAGTGGACGCAGGTCCCTGGACGCGCTCGCCACTTGCTGAACGGTACCGCAAGAGACGCTGCACACATCATATCCTAAATGTGTCCTCAAATAGCTGGCTACGATTTCTCAATTCTTGACATTCCGGAACGTTCCGGATATCCTCAGCTCTTGCATCCACTTTGGCCGTATTTTCTTTTCGGTTCCTCAGATCATGATATGTTTGAATCAAGGCAAGAACCTGCATTTGCTTAGAAAGTATTTATTCATTACATTTAACATAAGCGGGGCTTCAGCGCATACATCCGGACAGGCAACAGCTTCCTAGGCGAACCAGCAGACAAACCCCTTTGGAGTTCAGTTCTTATAATTCGCAAGCCAGCTTGACAGAATATGTTTCGGAACTTGCTATCTTCCCTGTACCAAGTCAGCATTTTCATACATATAACGCTCTTGTATGGGTCCTACGGTGTTAGGGCGCAAGAAAACCAGCAGAACTGACCTTGTCAAGCTATTGTCAGTGTCGTCGAAATAATCGGCGTCGCTCGTACTTATGTTTTCCTTCATAACAATGACGCCGTTCTCCGGTCTCAACGCTTGCTGGCATCGCATCAAAAACCCCACCAGGTGCTCATCTGTTAGATAACCAACGCACCACTGAATCCAGACCAGATCATATAGTACGCCATCGGCAGGCAACCATTCCTCTAGGCCGACGTTGAAGATCTGTCGTACGCAAGCGTTTTCTCGCAATTTGGTGTTGAATTTGGCTACAGGTTCGATTATGTCGATATGTGAAGCCAGAGTACTGAGAAGTCCGCCCGTTACTCTACCGATTCTGTATCAACCGAATCCTGTGTCAGTAATGTTGTCCAAGTTAACGGATAAACACGTTGTTACGACGCATACGCACCCTGCACCGCCCTCCAATGCGCATTCAACGGTACGTCTATTGCTTGCCCTACCGATCCCAAGTTTTGCCAAGAAACCCCGTGAACCTTGTATATCGACTTTTGATGTGCTCGAAAATCCGGCCACTGAGGAAACTCCGCCGAGCATGCCGTCATCATCAGCGTTGGCATCTTCCCAGTATCGTATGCTTTGTTCTTTATCAATTAGATAGCCACTGTCGGTTGGCGAATGGTCAGGTTCCATGATGTTAAACGAATTAACCTTGAAAGCTGACTCGGAAACAGGTATAATACCGCACGCAAATTTTGAAGGGAACGCAGGATGTTTGAAGCTCCACGCACAGATCGCTTGCAGCTTTTTGGGGAGGGGGCGAGAGGGGTAAAATTGTTATGGGGCTTCTGGAGCGGTCCATAATAATTTAAGAAGAACCCTAGTACCCCATGGTCTCTAATTGAAGTCTTGCTTCATTCTCCTACACCTGTAATCGTCACGCCGTCCCCAATTCAGCCATGACAGAATTTAGCGAGCTACTTAAATGGGCAAGCAGCGAAGGATTGGTTCTGAATGGTATCCAGCCTACCTGGATAAGCGGTTGTGGTAAAGGCATCGTTGCCTGCCGCAAGCTGAAGGTTTGTGAATCTCTGTTGTCGAACAACCTCTACAAGCTAACTGAAGAAACAAGGCAGAAGAAGCTATCTTAATAGTACCTATTCAAGCCATTCGAAGTATCACGACAGTCTCCCGGGAAATTCTTAAGCAACTCCCTCCAAGTCTGCCGCTCCACGGCATCCTCGCCACCGAACTAGCTCTGACCGATATCACTCCAACACCATGGCAAAAGTCGCTGCCAACTATGGCCGATATCACTGCTGCAATACCTTTCATGTGGCGCAAAGAATTGCAAAATTTACTGCCAACTTCTGCCCGCATTCTTCTTGAGAACCAGCAAACCAAGTACAAGCATGAATGGAATACAGTGTCACAAGCAATACCTTCTATCAGCGAAGAACGTTTTCAATACTACTGGCACATCGTTAACACGAGGACATTCTTGTACGAGGTATCCGAAACCGAATGCTATAGCTGGGAAGACCGATTGGCCCTGGTTCCACTCGCCGATATGTTCAATCACGCCGACGAAGGCTGCAGGGTATCCTATATGCCCGAACATTACGTCATAACCACTGATCGAGCATACGAAGCCGGTGAGGAGTTGTTTATTTCCTACGGGGACCACTCGAACGATTGCCTTCTAACTGAGTATGGCTTCTTGCTGCCAAACAATCGTTGCGATGTAATATGCATCGATGAAATCGTCTTGCCTCGACTTGACGAGTCTGCTAAAGAGTTGTTGCACCAAAGGGATTTACTAGGCACTTACAGACTGCATTTGGAGAAAGGGCCATGCAGCAGAGCCCAGGCTGCATTGCGACTGCTTTGTTGTTCATACGAACAATGGCTAAAATACGTCGAGGGCAGAGATGACGGTTCAAATTCACAATATTCAGTTAACGTGCTATTATGTGAACTGATCAGGGAATTCCAAGGCATCATTCAAAAGAAGCTGCATATGCTTGAGCAAACGCATTCCGGCACCGCTGGGCAGAGAGAAATCCTTCAGCAACGATGGCGACAAATAGATAGCATTGCGAAACAGATCTGCGGTCAATTGTCCTCCCAGATTAGAGCCAGCTAGTGGCACGGTTAAGGGCACTCGAGTTGAACTAGTAATATTCCTGTCGGGCGAATGCGGGGCTTGCTCCGAATTATGCGATAAAGCCTAAGATGGAGGGGTCGGAAAAGGTTTTACCGACCAGCACGGATGCCAATACTTGAGTAGCTAGATAGACCGTCCGGGAGACCAACAAACTACTCAACAATGCCACAATTTCTGCAGCGTCAGGGATTTCGTTTCATGGGCCGACAAAATGGCGAAACCAAAACCACGTTTAAGTATACAGGATATGGAGTCTGAGATTGGCTACAAGATACCAACATATTCTCAGGAAGAGGGGCTACGTTTCTACTCGGACCTGCACATCGTACCTAAATCTGATTACGATAAATTCGAGAGGGAATATCAGAAGTTGACAAATCCCAAGCTGCTCAAGTCAGTTTTCCATGAAAAGCAACTGCTTTCCAGGCTTCCAAATCACGGAACAACCAAGGTCAGAACCCCACTCATTGGCCCTTTCATTCACTGACGCCAAATAGAGGATTGAGAGAGCCGGCGAATCCATCTTGATCTATCGGCATTCTCGAGAAGGCCTGTATCGGTGTTCGTGCGATTTGACCTTTGATTTTGGATTGAAATTACCTCTTCTCTTCACGGAGGTTGAAGCAGCCCGCGCGGTGCTGGTCTCAGAAGTAAGTTACAATCCTGCATCAACAAGGTAGAGAGACTGACCCAGCCCCTAGTTGTCCGTTGATATCCCAAACATCGAAACTCCCGGGCTTTTTGAGTTACCTCTTGAGCTGCGGCTTAGGATTTACAGATTTGCTATACCGCGGGGCCACTGGGATATCAACAACACAGAGATTTTCGATCATGATGTTCTACCTCGTTGTCTTGGTGATCCCAGTGGTTACTACTTTCCTCTCGGCAAACAGATCTCTCTCTTACTGGCGAGCAAAAGATTACGACATGAAGCCTTGCCTCTGGCCTTTCGAAACACTACATTTCGTTTAGAGGATATGGATGATCTTGCAAAACTGCTTGTTGCCGTAGGCCAAATTGGCCGCGCCAACATTGAGTCGCTGCAGTTTCCCTGGGCAAGCAGATCAGATCTCCAGTGCATGTGGGAAAAGTTCCCGCGGGCTGAAGATAATCATCTCAAGCTCCCAAGTCTACATGTGTCAACATGCATGAGATTGCTCCATCAATGCTCTAGACTCCGCAAGATTCGAATTCTTTTCGACGAGGACCTACTGCTCAACATACGCGCGGATGAGTTCAAGACCAATGAAGGAATCCAGAGCTTGTGTTCAATGCAGGGATTTCCACATGTGGAAATTCTTGGATTAAATGGAGATATTATGGAAAATTGTCCTCTTGCGCAATGGTTGGGCGAAATACTGATGAGGTCACAGGCCAATGGGGAAGATGAGGAGAAAACTGATTGAACATGCTGGAATTCTTATTACAGCCTAACCAGCAAGTTTTGGTCTAGATTACAGTCATCTGGAGCACATCATATAAGTTTGAATTCTCTTCTTGTCACAAAAATGCAGAAACAAGATTTAGCATGTTATTTACTTATTCTCATTTTCTGCAATCGAATACTCGTTTATAAAGTCATAAATAGAAAGTATATTTGATGCACCGTTGTCAGCCGATCCGTCGCAGGGTGCTCGGGAGGAATCTTTGGGCCGTTTCCGTGGGTCCTTGGCGCACACCAAGCACCTCCGAAGTAAAAATATGACATCGTTACGCAATATGCCGTAATATGATTTGCGTATCTCGTTCCAAGTTGCATCCCATCCACCATGCTGGTTATTGGTGTGAATAATTTCCACCACATCCACAATGGAATCGTCTGTGATGAGCACACGATTCTTTTCCTCGTTACTACCTGAAGTAGTGCGAATATCGCCGGTGGCCTCATCCCAGATGAAGGATCTTCGAACGTAGTTGCGCCGACTAAATTCCTTTTGTGATGAAGGTCGCGTAACATCAGCGGTAAGCCATTGTAAAAACTGGTCACGCTCGTTTTGCGATACCCGCCGATTGCTGGGATTGTCCGCGATGTATTGCTGGAATTCGGTTCTGATGCTAGCACTGAACAAAGTCTTGACGGTAATATCAGCCATTCTGACTCCTCATAACGCACGTCGGTTGTTGCCTTCTGTGTGTTATGGAACGTCTTCGAGTCACTGTTACGGACATAGGATACGCCGTGGGGCGAGATGAGGAGACATGAGGAGCTCGACCCACGGCGTACGCCGGGAGTCGAGATGAGGAGACATGAGGAGCTCGACCCACGGCGTACGCCGGGAGTCGAGATGAGGAGACATGAAATGTTGCTGGACTAGGGACGCGCAGCCGCCTCTAGTCTGCTCAGTATGAAACGAGACTTTCCATCATGGATTCCCATGTCTCTGATAGCCCGCTAGTGGGCACAGAAAATGCAGATGTCCCACGAATGTGGGCAAATGCTGTACTTCGATACGAGGGACTTACAGAAACGAAGCTTCCCCGTCCTGGCAGTATTAAAACGATACCCCAGCTGCTCGAGGAAACCTTGTCTGCCAATAACAGATTTAAAAGCTATCGCCATGACGGCTCGAAGCTGGCTAAGTTAAGGACATCTGTATCGAGATGTCTAGGCCCCCTTCAGCAGCTAGGCAACTTAGTCACTCAAGCAACCAAATCTGTAGGAGCCATGCATTGCAAATAAACATACTTAATACGATCTGACTTTACTACAGATTTACCCACCAAGTGAGGCTATCTTTGCCGCCATCAGCTATCTAATAAGCGTGAGAGTTTCCTTCCGTCGACTAAAGTCCTCAATTTGACATTTTCCAGTCTGCGACTGCGACTTCAGCAGACTATGAAGCACTCCAATCCGTTTTCGACGACTTGCAAATAAATTTGCTGGGCCTAAAAATTGTGGAAGACAAACTCTCTCATTTGCCTGAGCTTGAGACAGCAGTGGTTGGAATTTTCACATCAGCATTGTTTTTGTGTGGAATCTGCACCAAATATATCCAGCAAGGGCGCATTAGTGCGTCACAACCTTCTTTGCTTCCCACAAAACTAGCCTTGCGGGTTGGATTTTCTCATGATTATTGGCAAAAGACACTAACGGCAAATACAGAAAAAGCTTTGCGAGCGCTTATTTCAGGCCGGGATGAGGCGCTCAAGCAAGCAACGAACGACTTCCATAAGGCGGTAAAACTTGGGCAGGACACAATCGGCAAGCTTCTACTCGCCAATTCTGTTGATATCAAGCTTGCTACGAGCTCAACAACGAGCGAACTTACTGGTGAGTTGACATAGTGCTGCTTGCTATTCTTGGTTCTAAGACTCCTCCAGAACGCAGAATCTCCCAAGAACGTGACAAAATCCTGGACTGGCTGTCGCCAATTGACTACCTTAAAAAACAACGAGACATCCTCGCGAAGCATCACGGGAAAACCGGAAAATGGTTTCTAGACCATCCAGACTTTCGCCTTTGGATGGATGGGGGTGAAAACACAATACTGTGGTGTCGTGGTATCCGTATGTACACCGGCCAAGGATTCCTTTTGTCCACATATACTAAGGTTTTAAATAGCTGGTGCCGGGAAAACAGTGATGACGTAAGCCAGACCTTCTGCTTGAGCATTGGTGATTGTCAACTAACCTCAGTTTGATAGTGCAAGGACTATAAGTCATCTCGAAGAATCCACGCAGGTTGACAAGACCGCAATCGCATACATATATTGTGATTACAGAACGCCCTATACCGCGATCAAACTGATATCCAGCATCGCTCGCCAGCTAGTACAACAGTGCACCTCCTTACCTACACAAGCCAAGTCATTTTACACGGCATGGGTTGAAAAGAAATCATATCCGAGCCATGACAGCTATGTTTCGCTCATCCATGATATTTCGAAACACTTCACAAAGGCCTTTGTCTTTGCTGACGCTTTGGTATTTCTCAATATCTCCCAGGAATTTACGTCACTGGGCTAACTCTCACTAGGACGAGTGTGACGAACCAACAAGGACGGACTTCCTTGCAATGCTCTTGGGCTCCAGATCTACACTTCGACTCTTCCTTACATCTAGAAAAAGCGTTGATCTTAGAGCTCATATTGGCGCTACACCCAGCATTGAGATCATTGCTAGCACAACTGATATTCGAGACTATCTGACGACAAAAGTTCTCAATAACGACCGACTTTTATCGTTGTTTCAAAAAGATCCTGATCTTAGCAGTCAAATTATCAACACAGTCCAAGACAAAGCTGGTGGCATGTAAGGAAAACTACTCTCTAATCCTATTTGTTAAATTTACTGACCCGACTACACAGGTTTTTACTCGCCAACCTTCAGATCGCTCACATAAGTATGCAGAGTACCGTTAGGAAAGTTCGCAATGCTTTAAATAGCCTTCCGAGGGGCATCGTCCCCTTCTATGAACAGGCCATGGAAAGAATTCTTGGCCAAGGAGAAGAGGACATGATACTGGCGAAAAAGACCTTGTCATTCATCTTCTGTGCGAGAAGACCATTGAGCACCGTGGAGCTTATTGCAGCCTTATCAGTCGAAATCGGAGACTCAACATTCGACGAAGATAACTGCCCCCCTCTTCATACGATTCTCAGTGTTTGCGTTGGGTTAGTCAGTACTGATGAAAATACTGGCACGATTGGCCTTGTTCATACTACTCTTCAGGAGTATCTCCAGGAACACACTTCAGGCCTACTGGCTGATCCCCATCTGGAGATGGCGAGCGTTTGCATAACCTATTTGTCGTTCCGATGTTTTTCTGAGGGGCCCTGCACAGACGATGCCACCTTGACCAAACGTATGCAGCAATATCACTTTCTAGAATACGCCTCAAAAAACTGGGGAGCACACGCAAGATACTCGAGCCAGCAAAGCTTGAAGTCTGTTCTAAACTTCTTAAGAAGTGATACAAACGTGACGTCATCCATACAGGTCTTACATACCAACTCCAAGCGAACAGAAGGCTGGCACAATCGATTTCCCAGAGATTTCACGCCGATACATGTAACGGCATATTGGGGTTTGAAAGAGGCTTGCGAAGTCTTTTGTCAAGATGGCGACAAAATTGATGTCCAGGACAGCCAAGGCACTACTGCTCTCCATATAGCTGCCCGGCATGGTCATACGGCATTACTTAAAAGTCTCCTCGCCAAAGGCGCTCGTCCTGAACTGGTCGATGAAAAGGGCTATACGCCTTTGATCTGGGCAGGAAGAAATGGCCACAAAGCCTCAATCACACCACTTATATTGGCTCTAAGAAACATTTGGACACATGATGCGGAAGGCTGGACAGCGCTGGATTGGGCAATTATTGGCAAACATTACGATACTGCGGGTGCTCTACTCTCCCATTACGACCAAGCTGCCGAGGCCACTCGCTTGAACAAGACTTTGATCCTGGCTGCTGAAGGAGGGTACGATGAAGCGGTGGGAATATTGCTCGACAAGGGAGCATGCATCAATGGAACCGATGAAGAAGGCAGTACTGCCTTAGACTTTGCGGTTTCGGAGGGCAAAGAGAAGGTTGTTCGTGTCCTTCTTGAGCGAGGTGCTGATCCCAACTCGCAAGACAATTACTGCCACACAGCCTTGCACTGGGCTATTGCGCACCCAAAAATTGCAAGCCTGCTCTTACAGCATGGCGCGATAGTTGATTCACAAAACCGACAAAAACATACGCCACTATTATGGTGTGCCAAGGAGGACCAAATTGATACTCTGAAATTATTGATTCAGTCTGAGGCCGCTGTCAACGCTTGCGACGAGCATGGTACCACTCCATTACACGCAGCAGCTGCTAAAGGAAATGAGACAATGGTCAAGATTCTCCTGGACAAGGGTGCTGACGCCACTCTCAAGGATCGCGATGAATGGACACCCGTGCACAGTGCACTGATAGGAGGACATTTCCATTTGCTTCCTATCTTTGCGCTCAAAGTCACCAACTGTCAAAGTATTGCCGATAATATGTCCAAGATACTGGAAGACGGAAAAAACAGGGCCTGGCTACAAGAAACTGCCATGGAAAAGTCTCACGGCAGCGTCCAAGTTAGTGGTTTACGTACTGCGGTCAATAGTGGCTACAGCGAAAGAGTCCTGGCGCTCATAAGTGCCGGAGAAGATATCAATGCTTGCGACAGTATCGGGGGCTCAACTGCTTTGACACTCGCAGTCTGGTTGCACAGGCTTGATATTACAAGGATCCTCATAGAAAATGGAGCCGATGTGGACAAGCCAGATGCGACAGGCAACACAGCTTTGCATATTGCAGTCAAAGATGGTTACGAGGATATTGTAGCACTTTTGCTCAGTAGCGGAGCTAATATTGATAAGCCACTCCATAGTTGGACCCCGCTTCTTTTCGCTAGCAGGGAATGCCACTATGGTTGCTACGCTCGAATAGCAGAGCTACTGGTCAACAATGGAGCTGATGTTAAGGCCGCCGACTATCATGGACGAACGGCCCTTCACTGGGCTGCTCAGTGGGGCCAGTGTCTCCTTGCGGAAGGGCTGGTTCAAAAAGGCGCACCTATCGATGCACAAGATCGTTGGGGAATGACACCTTTGATTTGGGCTTCAGCAAGCGAGCGTACCCGGACCGAAACTTCCGTCATAAATTTGCTCCTGGCTAATAATGCCAATGCCAATATAGAAACGAAAGAAGGATACCGCCCAATCCATCTGGCCGCCCTCGCTGGAGACTTGAAATGTCTTGACCAGCTTTTGAGACATGGGGCAGATCCTGAGGCTGGTATTGGTACAACAGGCCCAAAACCGCTAGATATCGCACGGATCATGAAGAATGGGGCTACTGTAACGCTTCTGGAAGGTTGGGGGGCTACTTCCAGCGAGTCGATACAGTGGCAGCACGCAAGAAATAAGGCAACGTCTCAAGGGACGAAGAAGCATGGTTCCCGGTTTCTTAATATTGATACCGTTCCGAACGAGGTCATTTGCGTGGAAAATTTTTATCGAGCATTGCGTGATTTAAGCACCGACTGAAGACACGGATAATTCTGATGCAAAGCAATCGATTTGAGGGACACTGTTACACAAAATTCCTATGGCTTTTTTACTTGATAGCTATGGCCTACTCAATGCTGGGTGATTCGAGCTGTTGAACATGAGCTGACTCTTTGGGTATAGTGCATTTCCTCTAACGGATATTATTTCGGTACATCTGCTCTGCCTCCTTGTTATTGTTGTGTCTATTAACGCCGGGCAGCAAGCTGCAACTGCACCTGGAGTATCACGGCGTGGTAAAGCTATGGTAAGTTACATACAGGGTATCGGCCAGGTCTTAATCCCCTCCACGTGGTCCTGTGCGCTTAGTACCTCCAGGTGGTTCCTGAAGGAGGAGTCGTCCCGTCGACCCGATGTTACCCGTATTCCCCTTATCCATGAGTTCACCAGATCGTTGCAGAAAAGAACCTTGAGACAAGGAAAAACCTCTGTAGAATGCCTGCGTCGGCCCCGCAACTTACATTCCTGCGGAGGTGTGACACGCTCGTGACTTAATCGCGAAGAACATCCTGTACCAAATCAGCGATCCTGATTGTCGTTACCCCTCTGACGAAGTTCCCAACAAGTGTGGGCTCGACGGCAAAGGGCGGGCAGCTGTTGTCGATAGCTAGCCGGATTATCCTAGTCACATGAAGTGGAAGGAGGTGGAGGGAGCAGGATTCGAACCTACGTTACATTGGTAGCAGCCATGGCGCTTAGCCACCCCTGCTCTGCCTCCTTGTATTTTATCAATCGAATAATGTTGGAGCACTTGTTTTTCAGCAACCTACAGTGAGCACTCCACAAACTCGGAGAAAACTAGAGAGGGTTGAAAAATAGCAAAGCAGACAGCTGCAAATTAATCCGAGATGCTGCGGTTGGATCGTGTCAGCTACGCGAGATAAAACTCAGTAGGAAATGGTTTAGTGTACATGCGTCCCTCTAGTATTAACACTGGGAATCAGTCGGGCATTTGGTTTCATACTGCATTTTCCAAGCCCGGTAGACTTTCTGTGTACGTTCCCGAATAGCAGCACTGCACCAAAAGCCCAAATATCTCTTTGCAATTTTCTGACGACTGGATTTCGCGAGTTTTCGACTCCTGGTAGTTTCGACTGTCAATTCGATATTTGGCGAGCTGGACTCACCATGCGACATACAGCAAATTAACCGGAAAGGGTTTTGACGAAGTGCTCAGAGGGTGCGATCAAAACCAAACTGTGCAACATGTAATTGAATTCTTCGGGGTTACAATAAATCGTAACATCTGAGAAATATTCTGACCAGTGCTGTAGCCCAGGAAGGCCGTTGAAGATAAATTGAAATGCCATCGCGACGACAGGTATCAGCTGTGCATAAGATCAGAAACTTGCAACCGATGTTTGGCACCGGGCAGGCTGGATCTGAATGATGAGCTTGTAGTGAGGTTTATGAAAACCTCAGGTCCCGTCACATTGGCCTGTGTCACATACCTGCAGCAGCGACCACTGGATCCCCACTTAGTCCTCATTCGGGACCCGCATTAGGTAAATGAACGAACGCAAGGGCCAGGCTTCTCCTGTGCCACATGTCCGATAATTCTGCAATTTGACAAGTAGTTACCTATTATAACCCTGAAGACTAGATACCCAACATTCCTGTTTGTTACGTGATCGCCTGTACCGCTTGCCTGTGACAGCCTAGTGGGTGTTTAAGTCGAATAGCACAATGAGACAAACGAAACCTTTATACTAAACTGTGTTTTTGTTTTCAAGTTTCTGGCCGACATCCATTCTGTGTTGGTCTAGTTCTGGTCAAATTCGTAACTAGTCCACTTCCAACTGTTTGCAGGATTTTCGAGCATGGTGCAATACCAAGCGGCTAACAATGTACCCATGGGGGTGGCAGAAGAACGATTATTGTTAACCAGGTTTTCGGGTTCCGTATACAGGGGGGCTCGAATTGTCGCCAAAATACTGGTTCACACAATCTTTGTGGTTTGGATCAACCAACATCACCATACCCACAATATATGTGATTGTGCCTACTGTTGGTCACATTTAACCTCCCAACGCCCGGTGCAGAAGCCTTGATTTAAAAAACTGCCTGCCCCTGAAATTTAAAGACTTGTTTCCGTAGATTTGAGCGATGCAAAGCACCCGGAACACTTTTCAGACGAATGAACGATTTTCACTACGAACTCGTCCTTCCGGTGGATCAGCAGCTATACAATGGCAGAAAAAGGTGATAATAATGGCAATCGTAAGTCAGGGCATTTCGAAAGCAGAAGAGATTATGACAATGCGAGCGATTTTGCACCTGTGTCATTGTCTTGCTAACTGGTACTCTCTAGTCAATAACCGCATCCCGTTCCAGGCACAGCCAAAATCAAAGTTTCCCAACCCATCCTGCTTGAACGGCATTGCAAGACGTCCGCCAACTTCACCAGCCAATTTTGCGACTAAGGAAGCAAAAGCGAAATATTGCGGCAGGCCCATCGCAGACTACGGGACCGCCTGTGTTGACCGTAAGGTCCGTACTCGTCGAAAGACATATGCAGCCCAACGCGAAAATGTTTCAGGGGCGAAGCGCCAGAAAAAGAAGAAACAGTCTACCAAACTTCTCCCTGGGGGCTTGTATCATGGTCGCTGGAGGCCTGGAATCTACTGGCCTGTGGTCATTCTCTCTTGGGACGATGCGAGGGTTGACATGAAAGACCTGCCCAAAAGCGACTGCTTCGATGTTGACAACGGGAAGATCGTGGGATGGGCACCTGGTTATGAAAACGGAGGCAGCCTAGCATATGATCGGTGGTTTCCCGTTGTATACCTCGACAAAGATTATTGTATTGGTTGGATGCATGCGAGAGACTTCTTCGACTTTGACCAGAAACAAGGTTATTCCAAGGTGCGCGAACGGTATGCCAACCTTACCAAGCATGAGCCAAGAAATTGTCAAGCAGAACCTAGTACAGTAGTTGGTCGGGAGTTCCAGGTTGATTCAAAATCTTGGTGGGCCACTGTTTTGGAGGGATAAGATATGCCTGTACAGTAACAAAAAAAAAACGCTTTCCAATAGCCGTTTAACAGTAAAATTGGCTGAAAGATCCAACTTGAGGTCGATAAGCCTCTTTTCAGGGCGCAAAAATTGATCAGTTCAATGGCAAGGAACGTGCGACGAACGAAGAGGTAAATATAGAAGTTATTCGTTATCTTTGAAGGATGAAGGCACAACACGCTGGCGAAGCCACTTTGCGTAGTAGCTGCAGCGTACACAGTGTTGTTGTTGGCAACATCAATGATCCACGTAAACGGTTGACATTGTGTTCACTAAGACTGATAATTCCTTATGAGAGGCTGGTGAAGCTGTGATGCAGGCAGGTAAGTATGGGTTTAATCGCCTAGCGAGGACTGGCTAGTGCGTATGCGTAACAGAACCATGGTTGCGACTTTGCACCTGCAATGTCTGTTTGATTGCCCTTTTCCAAGAGTTGAAGTATTGTAATTAACAAATTCTAGGAGATAACTATCCTACATAGTAAGGTCGCCGAGACAATTTGCCGCGCAGCTTGAACGGCCTTGGTTACAGACCGGAGTCCTGGCGGAGCGAATTAGGCTATTGACGGAAGAGTAGAGGGGCTTCGGGGTAGCATTTTACCGACCGCTTGCGCCGCGGAAACTACCTGGATCAATGCTTGTAACTGCTACAGCCTAGGTCAATAAAAAACGTTCCTCTACAAGTCGAGCTAAGTAGTTTGCTGACCCGCCCACACTGTTGTAGTGGATCTGCAGCCAAACAGCAAGGGGCACTTGCAGCTACTTCGAAATACTTTTGCAGATGGTGATTAGAGCCAACAGTAAATTTTTGCTACTATCGTGCAGCCATATCTAGATCTTGTCAAGTAGACTTACTTACCTAGGCCGTCTCGAAATTCTAAAGATTGAATGTCTGTACTGAGAGCGGAAAATAGATTTGGTCCAAATT